>NC_139973.1:20498064-20669674 GCF_963993115.1 Abramis brama
CCAGTCAAATATTGTGTTGCAAACATCAATAACAGCTTTAAGTTGTCAATGCTGGCAAATGACCATGGGATCAGCAGGTTAATCCACGGATAGCTGTGCATTAATGCACGACGTGGAGGCAAGTTTAGTTTACTTGTTTAATTAAAAGGCATCAGAATACATGAAATGGCATTAGTAACATTTTTCTGGGGGAGGACCCACCCACTTTTTTTTTTGCGTCCGACGCCCATGCTGCAAACACAGGGAGAATAAATAGGGAGCAAACAAGGCAGGTAACGAGGGAGGACAGGTGGGGCAAATGAGCCAAATAATCAGGTAACAAGTTGGGTGGGGTTAGACAATAGACAGGAGAGCACATGGCACAAGGAAAAGTGACAAGCCATGTGCTCACACCAAACATGACAAAAACACAAGCACATGGCCAGTAAAACAAATCACAAGCCATGTGCTTACACAAAACCAGACATGAACATGCAGCCAATGAGGACAATCATAAGCCACGTGTTCACATAAAACATGACAACATGAAAGCACACAGCTAGTGTAAAACACAAGCTGTGTGCTACACAGCAAAAGACAAAACATGACATGAAAGCACGCGGCCGACGTAAACACGAACCGCGTGCTACACAGGATACAACACACGCAGACAGAAGAGCGTACGGCTCGAGTAAACTCGAAACCGCACGCTCACGAGACAAGACAGAGCGCACGAGAACGAGTGAAAGCCCATTCCGTTCGCTCACAACAGAAAACAAACACACGGAGCATGGATATCTGAACCCCGACACAGAACTGAAACCAAACTAGACTGACGTGCCGGGATCCAAACACCATGCCCCGCACATGTAACAAGGCACGTAGACAAGTGAGTGCACGGCTCGAGCACCCTCGAAACTGCGCACTCAGACAAAGACGAGACAAGTGTGAGAGCTCTGTCATAAAACCAAGAAATGAACTAGACTGAAGTGACAGAACCCTGACACAAATACACTACCATTTCAAAAGTAATGCGGTAATTTAAAAAAGAAAATAATATATTTATTATGCCATGACACTGATCAAATATGACAGTAAAGGCATTTATATTGTTACAAAAGATTTCTATTTCAAATAAATACTGTTCTTTTAAACTTTCTATTCATCAAAGCACCAAATCAGCATATTAGAATGATTTCTGAAGGATCATGTGAGTAATGATGCTGAAACTTCAGCTTTGCCATCATAAGACTACATTTCATTTCACATATACTGGTCAAAAGTTTGGAAAAAATATTTTTTTGAATTTTTATTATTTTTTCTTTCTTTCTATTTTTAAATATAAAGCTGGTTGAAATCTCCTTGGTCGTGTGTTTTCTATAGCCACCAACCGAACCAAGACTGGATTTATTTTTGAGGCTTTTTTCTCCCCCTTCACTATTGACCTGCCGGCCATCCAACTGCTCTGCCTTGAGCAAAAGGACCTTTCACTTTTTTTTACCCCACCAGCCTCAGCGAGCGGTTCGAAGTGAACAGTCCTCGGGAAGATTTCATCGCATTCGCCATCTGTCCTGCTGAGGATGACATGCCCTACTCTGGACCCAGAGTCCAGCCAGCCACTGCCCACACACTACATGGAGCTAACATTAGAGCCCCCCGCAGATGGAGAGCCCGAGTCTGCTGCTCTACATGAGCCAGTGCCAAAGATGAGGACTGAGCCAAACATCGCCCAAACCCCACATAGAGTCTGACCAGGAGCATGAGCCGACAAAACTGTGATTGAGTGAGCTGCAGCTGGCCTTTGCAAATATTTATGAAGATTTATGAAGAGCATATTCTCCCATCCCCACTGGTCCCACCCAGCTCTAAGTCTTCTGTGTCTCCATTGGATCCACCCAGCTCAAAGTCTCATGTGTTCCCGCTGGTTCCACCCAGCTCAAAGTCTCCTGTCTCCAGGGTTCCACCCAGCCTCCCTCTCCCACCTCCTCTTCCAAAATCAGCCAGTCTGTCAGCCCCACCTCCGCTGATTCCCTTCAGCCCCTCGACTTCTCCTCTAATACCACTCTGTTGTGTGGACCTACCTAGCTCTGCCCAGCTAAGAGGATCCCCTGGCTCTGCCTCCAGCCTCTGAGCCCATCACTCCACCCCGGCCTGTCAGCTCCTCCTTGGCTCCTCCCTCCCTTGGCTCCACCTGGGACCATCGTCCTTATGGCTTCACCGGGCTCCCTCGTCCCTCCGGCTACGCCTTAGTCAGCTGTCACCCTGTCTGCACCGCGGACTTACGGGCCTTCAGCTACGCTTTGTCCCTCCACCTCTTAGGCTCTGTGGGGCTCCGCCTTCTCTCCAGCTCCAACTTGGTCCTTGGTCGCTCAGCCACATTCCTCCAGTGCCCTGGTTTCACCTCGGATGCTCGTCGATGTGTCTCCGCCTCAGTCTCCAGAGCCATTGGTGTTGTGTGATCACTTCAGCTCTCTGTCTGCACCCTGGTCTCCTCTTCCATTGGCTCTATCTCAATTAGTCATCCCCCTGGTGTCATCATTTAAACCTCCACCTTGGCTTCTCCCTCCCTAAACTCCGCCGTGGGACATCGTCCTGGCTGCACTTTGGGTGCCCGCCTGGCTCCTCCTGCTCCTGGCTTCTCACTGGCTCCTCCTTCCCTCCACTCCCCCATGGACTGTTCAGCCTGCCCCTGATTGGTTACATCTCTGTCCAACTCCATATCCTCCACCTGAGCCCCCTCCCGCCTCTGTTGACTGTTTGACGGTGCTATTAAATATAATTCTGGTTAAATTCTCCTTGGTCATGCGATTTCTACAGCCACCAACCCTGACAATTATATTAATATTATAATATGATATATAATTTTTATATTAATTATAATAATCTGTTAATCAAAAACAATAACATGGCTACACTTTCAACTCAAAAAGTGTTTGATGTACAAAAAAAAATCAAACATAAATATTATTATGTAAGGTATAATCTACAGTCAGCAGGATATTATCACAAAATAAATCCAGGCAGGGTGATCTGGGCACATTTATTACATTGCTACCTACAAAATAAATACATTTCTGTCAGGACCACTATCCTCAAATACGATTGACCATTAGCATTGTCACGAATGGACTTAATCAAAATGCTCTAGACATCATAAAACATTCCCCCTCTCCCCTGTTGTCATCTGCCCTCAAACCAGTTCTCTTCAAAGACCGTTATCACCTCTGTTTCCCTGAACGATCTCAGCAAGAGACTGTGTCTGCAACCCTCAAAGACAGCACAGGAGACCAGACGGCACGAGCCATTTGGTCAAAGACTATAGAGATAAACTTCCAATACACAAGGACATTTACTCCATTCTTACCCACAAACGTTTCCAAATGTTTATAGTATTTATCCTGTGTTTTATGCATGTCCCTATGTTTTATTAGCCTAGTAATTATTCTTTAGTTAGGGTTAGAGTAACTTCTAATGTTGATATCCAAAGATGATGTATAACTGCTTTAACATCTTCAAATCCCCTCTTTCTTGGTATCAAAAGAATCCTCTTTTGATTTTATAATAAATGGTGTACAATATGTTATGATAAATTGCATCATGCTATTTTTTACCATACTTTTGTGTAAAGACTGCACAAATTCTCCATGCCAGCATGAACATGCAAATGGGGATAAGATGGAACAAAGACTTTCTCCCAGTCATCTATGATTGGTCACCTCACCAAATGGCTGTGAACTGAGAGGACCTTTAAGAGTGTCTGATTAGTTCAGATCTTTGCTCAATCTCTTTGAGACAACATTTTCCTGTCTCCTTCCGGCAACTTCATCTTCAAGTTAATTTCTTTGGATTCAACATGGACCAAGTTAATTTCTTTGGATGCAACGTGGACCACCCCAAGAACCCAACTGCACACTTCAGCGCACTCCTGGCAAAATCATTAAGAATCTCCTGCATCTGGACTTGTTCAGCAACCGAAGTCAATGCAAATACCCGCCTTTAGATGCGTTTCTAAGTTATTGTGCCCCTTTAAGGTGACCCTGATTCTTTGATGTTTCTCGTAGGTTGTGGTTAACAGATTGTAATCTTGCCATTCTCTTTTCTTCTCTCTCTTTCTTCACTTTTCTTTACTTTCTTGATTCTGTATACAATCTTTGCTTAGTTTAGTTGTGTGTGGCCTACCGTAGTTTCGTTTATTAAACCATTATATCCACGCTTTATAGTCTCTGTGTTTGCCACTCACAAAAATATCAAAGTCACTTAAACATCTTGATCTAGCGATACCTATGCTATTGCCCTGCTAGTACTTTATTTACTTTAGTTGGAAAAAGTTATTCTTTCTTGGCCAGGAAGATAATATATTTCCTAGAATTAATAATTGATTATGCTTTCTGTTCAATGGATGAACTGATTAATTAATTGTACTATTAATTCTGCTACAGTCAATTCTAAAAATAATTCAAATATTTATAATTAATTATAATCTGTTAAAATATATATATATATCTTTTGAGCTAATTTGCTACAGCATATAGTTTGGATTGGAGGTATGGTTCTTTTCTGGGCAAGAACAGCAATACCCCCCCCCCCCCCCCCCCTCCCCCCCATACCCCCCATACCCCCCATA
The DNA here is from genome assembly GCF_963993115.1 of Abramis brama. NCBI lineage: Eukaryota > Metazoa > Chordata > Actinopteri > Cypriniformes > Leuciscidae > Abramis > Abramis brama. The sequence continues at coordinate 20,502,668 of NC_139973.1, forward strand.
CCCCCCCTAGGGTAAACAGAACAGAACCAACATGAATGTATTGCAGATATCATTAATTCAAGATTTTAAGTACAACATGATTCGATAATTTATTCTGATTCAAAGGGCATTCAGAAGGCCAAATACTGACTGCACGAAAGGAGGAACTGGGGATTGAGGAGGGTAATTAGCTCCTGAGAACGCGATAGCTGCTAATAATACTGAAGGAGCTTATATATGTATACAGTGATAGGTGTTGTATTCCTATAGGTAGACATGGATCAGCTGAGAGTCAGCTGATGCGAGTTTTTGACTAACTAGCTTGCCAGAACTAACACTACTCTTAATAAATGGCAAACAAAAAAAAGGAAAAAAGATGAAATTCTGAAATTCATGTAGGCTATGCCTAAATTTTTTAATTAAACGTTAAGTATATATTATAGGTATTTACATGTTAAAATCAGTTTACTCACATGTATCTGAGCTCAGATTCCCTCCTGACCAAAATGTCTCTGATCCGTTCAATCTTACAGAGTTCCCCCTCAATGTCTCCCACTGTGGTAGTAGAGTCCGCCATTGAGACCACATCTGCCTCTGTAAACACAGAAACAAGAAGATCTGGACTGAAACCACACTGATCACAACCACAAGGAGATGAATACAGCTCAAATTGCGTTCTATAGAACATATATTTGTCTTCTCTTTTAAGATTAGCAGTGCTTGTGGAGAGTTTCTGAAAAGTGAGGTACATTTGAAGATGCATCAATCAATAAACAACCACTGAGCCTCTTTAAATAGCACACGTAAAGGAAGTGCAAGTGTAAAGTAAACCTATACAATTCCTTCAGGTCTATCATTACTACCTTCTTCCTTTTCTTTAATAGATTCTTAACCTCTTAAACCTCTTCACCAACTTCATCCATATCCCTCCTGCACCAATGAATCAAAGCTTTAGCAGCAGCAGAAAATTGCAGCATATCGAGGTTACCAGCCTCGGCTGTCAGACAACAAATTATTACTTGCAAGAGGCCTAGCATAACTCTTCGCCTGATCCTACAATTGGTAATGTCACTGCTACTTTCTCATGAGTGGCATGGTAACCATTATGCAAGGCTGAGGCTAATATGTTCTGTCAGTTTACATTTACATTTAATCAGATGCTTTCATCAAAGGCAAATTAGAATTGAGGAAAACAGAAGCAATCAAACCAACAACAGGCCAACAATATCAAAAGCATCATAAGCCTAAGTGGATTGTAGAACCATTGGCACCAATTGTCTCTACGATCAACTTAGCTCATAGCCTGGCAAGCCAGACCTACATCAAGATGTTAGGTCTGGCAACTCACCATAGACCTATGCCATAGACACGGCTCAATCCGAGGGGCGGGATAAACGGCTGTTTTTCAAATTCCCTCTGCACGCAATAGGACAGCGCTACAACCAACCACAGCGTTTTCCCAACAGTGGAGCTAACGTTAGTTGACCGGCAAAACTACGAACACATCTTCCTTTTTTAAGAATGACTTAAGTGCCGTTCTTTGCTCTTTTCTCAAAGAAAAACTTAACTCCAAGTCATCCAGAGTCGCGGCCAAAGCCGATTTGAAAGACTGTTCGCCAGCAGCAGCCGCCACTTTTTGTTTTCAAGTAGCAGGGAACCGTCACAACTCTGTTGTCATTATGTTAAAGGGTTAGTTCACCCAAAAATGAAAATTCTGTCAGTAATTACTCACCCCCATGTTGTTCCAACCGCGTAAGACCTTCGTTCATCTTCGGAACATAAATTAAGATATTTTTGATGAAATCTGAGTGCTGGATCACTTCTCCATAGGCTGCTAGGAGCAAGCCGAAACTTGCTGGCCCAGAAAAGTTATTAAAGAGATCGTTAATATAGTCCAAGTGACTACAGTGGCTTAATCTTAAGTATATCAAGCGACGATAATACTTTTTGTGTGCAAAAACAGACAAAAATAACGACTTTATTCCACTATTCATTTCCTTCTCTCTGGGCCTCGTAGTGTTTTTGCGCTGCGCGTCTGTGTTGCACGTCAACACGCATCACACACATGACCAGCGTCGGCCAATAGTGAGCCTACGTGGTGACGTGTAACACAGACGCGCAGCGCAAAAACACTACGTGAACCAACTAGAGGCCCAGAGAGAAGGAAATGAATAGTGGAATAAAGTCGTTATTTTTGTTTGTTTTTGCGCACAAAAAGTATTTTCGTCGCTTGATATACTTAAGATTGAGCCACTGTAGTCACTTGGACTATATTAACGATCTCTTTAATAACTTTTCTGGGCCAGCAAGTTTCGGTCACCTAGCAGCCTATGGAGAAGTGATCCAGCACTCAGATTTCATCAAAAATATCTTAATTTGTGTTCCGAAGATGAACGAAGGTCTTACGCGGTTGGAACAACATGAGGGTGAGTAATTACTGACAGAATTTTCATTTTTGGGTGAACTAACCCTTTAAGCCCGCCCTGTCTACTCTATACACGATGTGATTGGCCTGACCCAATTTAGGTTTTTACAGCTCCGAAAGTCAGCGGAGAGTTGCTAGACTACCCTGGCTGCAAAATAAATTTTGCTGCCGCTAGGGTGCATCTAGATTTCTAGGCTACTTAGCTCACAATGCTTTTGACAAACGCAGCCCTGACCAATATACAGTGGTCTGTTACTAGAAAACAAATGAAGACGCTCTATATTATTTGGAGAAATATTCAAATAATAATAACAAATAATATAATATTCATTGTGGGCTTTCGTCACTGTGTACGTGGACTGCTATTCTAAGTTGAAATTTGCCTTGTGGATTATTAAAACCTGTTATACTTCATCTTTATCGTTGTGTGTTTGTCTTGCACCACACAACCCATGACAGAAGACTCGACGGAAAGTGAAAGTAAGTGGTTTGCCTGTTTTCGTTTGTTATGAACATCCCTGCTGTGAAGCTACTGTGCCTTGAGCAGGGAGAACTCACCTAGAGGATTTCCTCGATCTGGCCTACCTAACGACTTTCCCGGGACGACTGCCTCATCTCGTTTCTGCTCACTGGACTGAACAGATCAATACGAGAGCAGTTGTACGGGGAGGCTCCTCGAGGGAGCTTTGCCGCCTTTGTGGAGCGGGTGCTGGTATCCTGTGGATCTGCATTCACCGTGGATGATGTTACCTGCCCCACTCCCAACCCAGTGCCCAGCCCGGGCCCATCGGACTGTGTGGAGCAGCATAAGTCCGCAGACGTCGAGCCTTTCTCTGCCACGAACTGTGAGCCAACACCCTTGAAGGTGTGTGAGCTGAACATCGCCACGGAGCCTGAGTTGCGCCATCTGCCGCCAAGGGAGTGTTTGTGGAATCAGAGGGCAAGGATGAGAGCCCCGTCTGCCTTCCCGCCACTGAGAGTGAGACTCTGGCAGCACTAAATATTGACTGTGAGAGAAAATAATTCAGTATTACCCCTTACCATCTTGTTCGCAGAATCTTCTTCATCTGTCTCGTCAGTCCCGCCCAGCCTCCCTGTCCCACCATCGCTCTTAACCACTATAAAAGATTTGACTGGTCTCATTGGACTATTTATAATTCTCCAGTTTCGTCCTCAGCCACTCCTGCCACACAGTCATCACTGTCTATCACCAATCCATCTGTGTCCTCTCCTCTTCTCAGTGACGTGGTTCCACCTCGGGCCTGCTGGGAGCCATCTCCTCCTGGGCGAGAAGAGCCTGTGTCTCTGCCTACAGCCTCAGCGGACCTCGCTCCTCCTCGACCTGTCACCCTGGCTCCTGCGCTCCTCCTGCCCTCGATTCCAGAACTTTCCACTGCTCTCCGGCCCTCCAACCCTTTGACTACGGCCCACGCTCAGCCCTCCCTCAGGTTCCGCCTCCACACTCGGTCGCTCCAGCTCGCCCTCTGGCCTTCAGAGTTCAGACCCACACTTCCATCTTGGGAGGTCGTCTCTGCATTATCCTGCTGAAAGAGGCCACAGCCACCAGGATACAGTTTCCATGAAAGGGTGTACATGGTCTGTAACAATGCTTAGGTAGGTGGTACGTGTCAAAGTAACCTCCACATGGATGGCAGTACCCAAGGTTTCCCAGGAAAACATTGCCCAAAGCATCACACTGCCTCCGCCAGCTTGCCTTCTTCCCATAGTGCATCCTGTAGCCATGTGTTCCCCAAGTAAGCGACGCACATGCACCCGGCCATCCACGTGATGTAAAAGAAAACATGATTCATCAGACCAGGCCACCTCCTTCCATTGCTCCGTGGTCCAGTTCTGTTGCTCACTGTTGGCGCTTTCGGCGGTGGACAGGGGTCAACATGGGCACCCTGACTGGTCTGCGGCTATGCAGCCCCATACGCAACAAACTGCGATGCACTGTTTATTCTGACACCTTTCTATCAGAACCAGAATTAACTTCTTAAGCAATTTGAGCTACAGTAGCTTGTCTGTTGGATCGGACCACACGGGCCAGCCTTAGCTCCCCACGCGCATCAATGAGCCTTGGCCACCCATGACCATGTCTCCGGTTCACCACTGTTCCTTCCTTGGACCACTTTTGTCACATGCCTGTCCTGTCTTGTGTTGCACATGGGTGTTTTGTTATTTTGGGCCATGTGCTCTTGTCATTGTCTGATCCCTCCCACTTGTTATCTGATTATTGTTTGAGTTCTCCCACCTGTTCCCCCTTGATTAGTTTCCCTTTATTAGTTCCCACTTGTTTGCAGTCTGTGTCGATCGTTGTCTATGTTTCCCCTGTGTTATGTTTTTGATTATGCCTGCCTTGTTTTCCCCCACGGGGAGTTTTTGTTTGTAGTTTTATTTTGTTTATTATTTAATAAATTCCTTACCTGCACTTGGATCCTCGCTTCACTTTTTGACATACCGTGACAGAACGATCGACCATGAAGAGGATTCAGCGGAAGGATTCACTCCAGCCTCCTATTTCCTGCCCTCATTTTGAACGCATCGAGAGATTTTGTGTGTTGAGTTCCCTTCGTCAGAAGGGGACTGACATCCGAGAGTTTTCATTGAGGTTCTGCGCTGCTGCAGAGGGACTGGGGCTTGGGGTTATGGCTATGAAGGATTTGTTTAATTACGCCCTTGATGAACCCATCGACTTTATGGTCATGAGAGCCCTGAGACATCTGACGTTTGAGGAATTAGTTAATTCCTTAGAGCGTCACTGTAAACCCCCTGCTAAGAAGGTTCCAGTGCCGGTGATCCCAGTTCCGGTGGTCCCAGTTCCGGTGGTCCCGAGTCCGGTGGTTCCAGTTCCGGGGGTCCCAGTTTCGATGGTCCCGGATTCGGTGGTCTCGAGTCCGGTGGTCCGGAGGCGGAGGAGGAAGAGGAAGCACGTCACGTCTGCCCAGCCAGAGACTGTTCAGGTCACGTCTGCCCAGCCAGAGACTGTTCACGTCACGTCTGCCCAGCCAGAGACTGTTCACGTCACGTCTGCCCAGCCAGAGACTGTTCACGTCACGTCTGCCCAGCCAGAGACTGTTCCTGAGCCTATGTCTTCGGACAAGATGATCGTCGCTGCCGCCGAGCCTGTTCAAGTCACATCTGCCGAGCCTGGGTCTTCGGACAGGATGGCCGCCGCCGAGCCTGTTCACGTCACGCCTGCCGAGCCTGTGTCTTCGGACAAGATGGCCGCCGCCGAGCCTGTTCACGTCACGCCTGCCGAGCCTGTGTCCCCTGACAAGATGGCCGCCGTCGAGCCTGTGTCTTCGGACAAGATGGCCGCCGCCGAGCCTGTTTACGTCACGCCTGCCGAGCCTGTGTCCCCTGACAAGATGGCCGCCGTCGAGCCTGTGTCTGAGCCGGTGGTGTCTGTTCCTGAGCCTGAGCCCTCAGTGACCGCGACACTGGCCATTATGGCCACAGCCATGTGGTGTGTGTGGGCTACGCACACACTTGAGCCGGTGGTGTCTGTTCCTGAGCCGGTGGTGTCTGTTCCTGGGCCGGTGGTGTCTGTTCCTGAGCCGGTGATGTCTGTTCCTGTTCCTGAGCCGGAGCCAGTGTCTGTTCCTGAGCCGGTGATGTCTGTTCCTGTTCCTGAGCCGGAGCCCGTGTCTGTTCCTGAGCCGGAGCCCGTGTCTGTTCCTGAGCCGGAGCCCGTGTCTGTTCCTGAGCCGGAGCCCGTGTCTGTTCCTGAGCCGGAGCCAGTGTCTGTTCCGGAGCCGGAGCCAGTGTCTGTTCCTGAGCCGGAGCCAGAGCCAGTGTCTGTCCCTGAGCCGGAGCCAGAGCCAGTGTCTGTCCCTGAGCCGGAGCCAGAGCCAGTGTCTGTTCCTGAGCCAGAGCCAGTGTTTGTTCCTGAGCCGCAGCCAGTGTCTGTTCCTGAGCCGCAGCCAGTGTCTGTTCCTGAGCCGGAGCCAGTGTCTGTTCCAGTTCCTGAGCCGGTGGTGCCAGTTCCAGAGCCGGAGCCGTTGGTGTCAGTTCCAGAGCCGGAGCCGTTGGTGCCAGTTCCAGGGCCTGAGCCGTTGGTGCCAGTTCCAGTGCCTGAGCCGTTGGTGCCAGTTCCAGTGCCTGAGCCGTTGGTGCCAGTTCCTGTGCCTGAGCCGTTGGTGCCAGTTCCAGTGCCTGAGCCGTTGGTGCCAGTTCCAGTGCCTGAGCCGTTGGTGCCAGTTACACCGCCCGAGGGGTCGTCGCAGCCCTTGCAGCCCGAGGGGTCGTCGCCGCCCTGGCCGCCCGAGGGGTCGTCGCCGCCCTGGCCGCCCGAGGGGTCGTCTCCGCCCAGGCCGCCCGAGGGGTCGTCTCCGCCCAGGCCGCCCGAGGGGTCGTCTCCGCCCAGGCCGCCCGAGGGGTCGTCTCCGCCCAGGCCGCCCGAGGGGTCGTCGCAGCCCAGGCCGCCCGAGGGGTCGTCGCAGCCCTTGCAGCCCGAGGGGTCGTCGCCGCCCTGGCCGCCCGAGGGGTCGTCGCCGCCCTGGCCGCCCGAGGGGTCGTCGCCGCCCTGGCCGCCCGAGGGGTCGTCGCCGCCCTGGCCGCCCGAGGGGTCGTCTCCGCCCAGGCCGCCCGAGGGGTCGTCTCCGCCCAGACCGCCCGAGGGGTCGTCTCCGCCCTGGCCGCCCGAGGGGTCGTCTCCGCCCTGGTCGGCCGTTGGACTGTCGTCTCCGCCCTGGCCGCCCGTTGGACTGTCTTTGCCCTGGTCTGTCCCTCCCGTCCCGCCCTGGTCTGTCCCTCCCGTCCCGCCCTGGTCTGTCCCTCCCGTCCCGCCCTGGTCTGTCACTCCCGCCCCGCCCTGGTCTGTCCTTCCCGTCCCCCACCCTGGTCTGATGGAGCGTCTGGTAGCCGCTCCGTAGGGAGGGGGTAATGTCACATGCCTGTCCTGTCTTGTGTTGCACATGGGTGTTTTGTTATTTTGGGCCATGTGCTCTTGTCATTGTCTGATCCCTCCCACTTGTTATCTGATTATTGTTTGAGTTCTCCCACCTGTTCCCCCTTGATTAGTTTCCCTTTATTAGTTCCCACTTGTTTGCAGTCTGTGTCGATCGTTGTCTATGTTTCCCCTGTGTTATGTTTTTGATTATGCCTGCCTTGTTTTCCCCCACGGGGAGTTTTTGTTTGTAGTTTTATTTTGTTTATTATTTAATAAATTCCTTATCTGCACTTGGATCCTCGCTTCACTTTTTGACATACCGTGACAACTTTTGATAGATACTGACCACTGCATACCGGGAACACCCCACAAGAGCTGCAGTTTTGGAGACCCTCTGACCCAGTCGTCTAGCCATCACAATTTGGCCCTTCTCAAACTTGCTCAAATCCTTATGCTTGCCCATTTTTCCTGCTTCAAACACATCAACTTTGAGGACAAAATGTTCACTTGCTGCCTAATATATCCCACCCACTAACAGGTGTCGTATTGAAGAGATAATCAGTGTTATTCACTTCAACTGTCAGTGGTCATAATGCTATGCCTGATCAGTATTGTTTGCACTGTTATTCTTGTATTATTTATATACTATTAGAGTATGTATTAACATTGTAATGTGTGTGTGTGTGTGTGTGTGTTTTAAACAGATTAAACAGCCCTTTCGTATTCCTGTACTTTCTACAAGCCAGAAGAACAACATGCAATACATTTCTTGTCTTACTCGCTGATATTAATGGTATGAATTTGACCTTTTCCCCTTTCTTATTTGGCTCACTTGACCGTCTGTATTTCCAAACCATCAACAGGCATCTTAAGGTACTGAAAAGACACTAACATCTAGATTACAAATGCTTGCAAAAAGTTCTGTGTCACGCTGAGACTTCAACAGATGTCCTTTCACTGTTTTTCTTCATAAATTGTGGTCATTAGCCTATTTTTACGGTAAAATATAACTAAAAATTTACAAGTTTTCATCATACACATATGGTAGGCTACGGTAACAAATTAACAGGGTTTTACTGTAGCATTTTAGTAGCTTAGTTTAAATAAAACAAAATGGAATTGCTTATTTGAGTGGACCACAGTTGCTTTACCCTGATGATCTCCATAAGATTATTTAGCAAAACTCTATTAGTACGGTTCAGTATTAAGAGACAGCAGAAGGTTCACTGCCCTGTGCTAGAAGAGCAGAGGGGTACACACAGTTAAGCAAATTTAATGAAGCCAATATGACAAACTCAACATCAGCACCGGGAAAGACACGTTCTTTCTTCTATCCCGAATCCCCTTCATACATCTCTCTTTGTAACTGTTACTATTAATACCATAATTTCAATCCACACAATCTCCAAAGACAAATGTAGAACATTTAAGTTACTAATGGCTAAACTATGAGCTGTTTTCAGATCTCAGCATAACATCTATTTTAACCTGAACCCAATCTCTACACGAGCAGAAGTTCCACCTGTAGCATTCAATCTGCACAAAGTCCAATGGACAAGAAAATGCAAGTGTTCTGACAGGTTTTGATACAGTGACAGGTGTAGGGATACCTGTTTGGTCCACATCTGTTTTCCATTTCGTGCATTCCAGGGATCCATACTGACAGGATGCTCTGCGCTTTTCATCCATCACGAGTCACTGAAGCCTTATTTTATACGAGTATATAAACAAATCCTGACTTAGTTGAGATATGCAAAGCAAGAGAGCACGCTAAAATAATGCAGAGGATCCAGCGGTTCTCGTTACTGAGGAAAATAGCGACGGCAGAGGATTACTTGGACATCATTACTGCTGTTGCACTGCTGTTCCTTACTCGTTGGCGACATCGTGTGGTCATTGGAAGAACAACAACAATAACAAAATTCAAGTCAGGGTTCCTTCAAGTTTTGTGCAGTATCATAATAACGCTTCTTCTTCTTAAAAATATACGTTTGTTTCTATTTTATTTGTGGTAAAAGTTTTATACATCGTAACTGTGTGAATACATCTGGATCCAAGCTTATTGCAGGTTTTTTTCCAGTCATTTGAAAATGCTACATTTATTTTTAACATATGCATTTGTAAATTCAAATTACAATATTTACAAAACCAGAGGTCAAATCAACAACTGTGCAAAATGTTGGCATGAATGAATTTCATAAAAATAAAAGATATAGAGCTCAATTATTTTGGCTAATTATATTATTGAGATTATATTTGTTCTTCAAAAGATATGGAAACTGGAAGACTGGGAAGACAAAAACAAAATACTGTACAGACAATTATGTGAGGAAGTCAGATCAAAATATTTGCACCAATAATTGTTGAAAGAAAGATTTTCACTCATGACCAGCTTAATGCACAACACAACCTTTCAAAGATTGAACCATTTGTGTAACAATAGTGCTGTTCTACACATCAGTCATATAGACAGTAAGAAACATTTATATCCACTATACTTTATAATTTTAAACATAATGTTGTTGACGCTGAAAAACATGTCATTCTCAAACTCTCAAACTCTCAAACTCCAAATGTAAACAAATATAATCACCAAATGACATCAAACATGTATCAAAGAAGTGCAAATCATGGGGGTCGATTAAGGTAATGTCAGTTTCTCTGAAACACTTGGTCAAATGGCATTCGGTGTGCAGACTAACTACTGCACATTATTTCTGCATTATATTGTAATAAAACATAATTTTTCTGGTGGAAAATCCTAATAAAAGACTTGGCAAAACTTGGCGTGGAGAATTCTCTCTTTCATATGCACTTAATTTTTACACATTAAGGAACAGGTTCATTGTTAATGCAGAGAACAAGGTCAAACAAGTTCAAGTAACTCTTAAGTCTTTGAGAAACTCAATACCATGACTACATTTAGTGTTAGTAAGTTAGCCGAGTTGCAGATTAAAATACTTCCTGGATTGATCAACTTGTGATTCACAAATGAAAGTACATAATGCAGTAAAACCTGCTTGGTGAAGTGTCTTAGCTGATCATTTGATCACATACAGACACTACTGAATAGTGCATTGTTTAAAACACAATACACATATTGCAAGAGTCCAGAACTGGCCTTTATGTTTGCAGCAACCTCTCTATCCTGATCTTTGGTCATTTAGTCGATTATTCCAGCAAACGTGTTAATGGGCAAAGGCAATCCTTTGCTCATGTATTTGCTCAGTCCAGCATCGATGTCGTCCTCTGTCATGAACTTTGACTTTAAGGATTTTTGAATATAATATCCAGGGTCTCGACATGGACAGACCTCAATGCTGTGTTAGAAAATATAATGAAATACAAACAAATCAATATCACTTTAAGACCAGAAAAAGGCCAGTCAGTAAGATTTTTTTATATACTTTTATTCAGCAAGGATGCAATAAATTGACCAAAAGTGACACAAATATCTATTTCAAATAAATGTTGTTCCTTTAAACTTTAGTTTGAACCGTTTCAACTTTGGTGTTTGATGTTTCTTGAGCACCAAATCAGCATATTTAAATGATTTCTGAATTATCATGTGGCACTGAAGATTCAGATTTGCCATCACAGGAAAAAAGAAATTGTAATTAAATTGTAATACTTCATAATATGACTTGTTTTACTGTATTTTCAATCAAATAAATGCAGCCTTGTTGCGTAAGAGGCTTCTTTCAAAAATATTAAAAAAACTTACTGACCCCAAAACTTTAAACAACAGTGTAGGTGATTGGATTAAAATTATGATAATTTGAGCAGAATTTCTCACCTCTCAACGTTCATAAATTTCCTTCGAAAGTCTTTGTCCAAACGCACTGTGAAAGTTGATTTGTCTGGCGTCTTCAATTTAAAATTGCATGTTCTGATCTTTGTCTCCTTATAACAAAAATAACAGCATAAATGTCTAAACTTAATCAGGTATAATTTGCATTTCCTACTCTAAACACTTCACAATTGCAGTCCAACAATGTAAACATCTTAGCGTTACGTATGTACGTATGTATTACGCGTCCTCGCGGAACCTGGTGTCTGAGGCACATGTAACATCAAGCCAATCATTGGCCGACGCAGTGTGATGGTGTCACAAGGTGCACCTTAAAGTATAAGAAGGGCGCCTGACAACACATCAGATTTGTATTTTCTGAAAAAAGACACACAGGCATGCTCAAAGCATGGAAACATAGTTGGTATTGACGTCCCCATAGCTTCAGAATCTGATCCAGTGTCTCGTTCCCTTCTCAGGGAACCGGGGTTACATATGTAACCCTAAGACATTCCTTTTCAAGGGAACTCAATGATGCATCAGATTCTGACGCTCTGGGGACGTCAACACCAACTATCCTTTGCTGACCAATGCCCTCTAGTAGTTAGAACCTCTAGCAACCTAGGTCTAGGCACTAACTCGAAGGCCTCAGCCCTGAGCCAATAATGTGTCAGAGGGTTACACACCTTGATGGCTAACAGTAACTAGTATAGCAATGTAAGGAAAAGCCCTGAAGTTTCTATGACCATATATAATGAGGTTCTCAAACTAGTCCAAGCCATGCTCCAGGAGAGTCTAGATCCCTTAGAGCAGAGCTACCAGTAAATCTACATAGCCTTGCCCTTGGCCTAAGTCCATGACCCACATCTAGATAGGCTAACCATAACCAATAGGCTGGGGCAATGAGAAGGAGCATAACCTTGATTAATATCCAGTCCTGGAGAAGGTGACAGACAAGAGAGTATAACAACTGTTATTCAGCCATCTCAATCATCTATCCAGTTCTACTTCTGAAAGTGAGTACCTACATAAACCGACCCAACAAAGGGGAGCGACTAACCCATTCTGTACTCATGAATACTAAACCAAGCTTAGCTTACTTTCCTTCAAGGTAAGGAGTGGGCCCAATCTCAGTTTAGGTCACCCCAATACTAACATAATTGAGGGGCCACAAGTGGCAGGTTCAACCTGATGCCATTCCCTTCTTAAGTTTTAGTTTGAAAGCAATCTCCTGCAACCCAAGAAGGGCTGATGGGGTTTGGAGATTGGAAGAAAGGGAAGAAAAACAAGAAAAGGTACAAAATGCGGTGAGAGCAATTACAGCACCTCTGCTCTCCACTCCTGGGAGGGGAGTCTCGGGCAGCCACACTCGCCTTCTGCTCCTTTCTCCAGGAACTTCTTCCTGGTGAGGAACCAGACGATTTAAGAGGAGACTTGACCCAGCGAGGGATATACTTCCCAAAGGCGGCCGGACTGTGTTCTCGCCTCTCTAAACCTGTCCACCACCATCTCAACTGCAGTGCCAAAAAGTCCAGAGGGCGATACAGGGGCATCAAGGAGGACCGTTTTATCACACTCCCTGATGCCTGACAAATTAAGTCATAGATGCCTCTCCGTCACTACCATAGCCATCATAGACCAGCCAATGGAGCCACGTGCTTGGTGGTACGAAGAGCTAGATCTGTGGCTATACACAGTTCAGAGACTGTACCAGCAGATCTGCCTGGTAGGCTTGCAGTACTGCCATAGTGTGCAAAGCTCCACCAGTTTGACCAGCCACTGCATACACTATGCCCACCAGCCTGAATGTTGCCTGACATGGCTTAGAGGGCAAAACAGGAGCCTTCAGCATTTTGAGGATGTCCCCGGATGCATTCTCCTATAACCCTGCTCACACAGCCCCTCCACATTCGAATAACTAACTACGTGAGCAGAGTATGGATGTCCCCACGAATCTGACACCTCAGTGTGCCGGTCTGGGAGATTATGGTTAATCTAAGCGACCATCTGCAGTCTCGTGTTTCGAGCCGGACCAGTCCAGGCTTAGCCAGGCTGTGGCATGAGTCATAAGCTCCAATAGCTCATCATATTCATTGCTTTGCTGCGTGAAGCAGGAAACAGATCTTTTAGATATATCCATCTCAACTGACAAAACGTCTATTTTGTCAGAATCAAAGGCGAGCAATGAGTCCTCGTTCACCGCAGAAGAAGCAGCTGAGCGGGCTAGACTGATTTATGCTTGTCTAACCAGCATAGCCAAGCAGAGCATCAGCATACCAGTATCCCAAGCTGACAGCCAGCACAATATTTTCCATTCTATTCTCTCAAAAATGTTTTAAAATACACAGTTTTCTCAGTTTGTACAGTTTCTAAGGTTTAGCCAGACTTACCGTGTTACTCTTTGGTTTTGTGTCATTGAAAGTAACTGTGAGACAGTTGAGATCTACAAATGGAAAGAAAAAAATAGTCATTGATTTAAATTTATTTAGGTTTTTAATTTAAGTTGATCTAAATTGATTAACAAAAACAAATACCTTTCATTAAAATAATTTCACTTTACCTTCAGTTTTGTTCTCTGGTATTGCTGAAATCTGGGCGCCAGTGGTTCTGAGAGAGAACCCTTTTTCAACCTCCCTGTTGCTTAGAGACACCTAAAAGGAATGTGAAGGGTCATATGAGGTAAACTAACATTTGCTGGTCATTTACTTTTTAACTCTAGAAAAAAATCTAGAATGCCTCTTTGAAACTATAAAAATGTGACTCACTGGAAAACCGACAATTCAGGACAGTCACATTGTGTGTGGCTACATGAAAATACTGTTTAAATACTTCGATAATCATATAAGCATAGACAGCATAAGTCACACTCACTTTTAAGTAGCTAAAGGAGATCAGAGCCCCACACAGCTCAGCAGGAATCTTCTTCTGTTTGGCAGTGTCTGAGGGAAGAATGTGGGATCTAAATATTGGACGAATAAACCACTGGCTTTTTTGTGTGTGCCAATGACTATACTTATCCTGACTTTTGTTGCTGAATATAGTTAAAAAGTTAAAAACGCAAGTCTCTCACACACCTTTTTGTGCGACTTGGGCCATTTTGAAGTCTGGGAAATCCACTTCCAGGTCTGTGACAAAAACTTCTTCCAAAGCTTCTTTGGACTTGTTGGAAAACTGAATCTGCACAAGTAGAACAGAAAATAAAAACAAGACTGTTGTGTTATAGTTCAGAAAGTGTTCTATATTCAACAGCTTGGCATTCTGGGCAAACTTGTGGCTCATTATGAAACAATATCGATAACTCTTTATGCTTTCTCTTCTCTCAAACTGCTTTCACATCCTTTATGCTTATTTTGTACTGTGTATTTACTGCGAACTACAAAAAAAACTGACTACATAAAACATTACTAAAAGCCATTCATTCTCACCTTGATGTAGTAAATGTTGAAGTACACTGGCTGCTGTCCCATTCGGACGTAGTACGAGATGATGTCAGCTAAGAAAAGGTCAGATTCGTGTGGTTTGCCACTGTTGGCCTGGAAAAGTAAAAATAAAACATGGCAGAACCATTTGCATGTAAAGTTATTTATAATTTAAAGTTACATTGACAACATTTACTGTGACTGATGTTATTGACTCTTGTGAAAAAGAAGCGTGGTAAATTGTATGGAATGTGCACTTGTAATATACTTAATATACTTTAAAAACTGTATTTGCAGATAATATATATTAAAGGTCCCGTTGCATGCGATTCCATGTTTCAAAGTTTAGTTAGTGTGTAATGTTGTTGTTAGAGTATAAATAATATCTGTAAAATTATAAAGCTCAAAGTTCAATGCCAAGCGAGATATTTTATTTAACAGAAGTTGACTACAAAAAACGGCTCGTTTGGACTACACCCCTCTACTTCCTTCATTAGTGACATCACCAGAACCGTGTTTAGACTAACCTCCGCCCACAGGAACACAGGCGTATTGATGGCGAAATGTCAACAGACGGTTGATGTTTATCTATAATCGGATACCGCAAAAGTTTAATTCGAAGTTGTTAGTTTGCTCTGTCCATTTCACCACGGACTGTTTTTCTAACCTGGGATAATATCAAGCAGGCTTCTCTCAGCGTTTCATACTGACGAAGGGGGCAATTTCAACTATATTCCAGCAAGCGGTAAGTAGTGATTTAATATGGAAGTAGCGATCAACTTAACATCGTTTCTCTTAGTAGGATGAAAATAATCTTACTTAAACTGTGATTAATATACAGAAAGCGATCAAAGAACAATCCCTTTCCAATCGTCCAAGCTGTCAATCAATCACACAGCGCGAGTTTATCTGGACACTTGCCAAAACTCGTTATGAAATAAATGACGCTGTTACACTGCACAACGAAGCTCTTACTGTATTTACATGCCTCATGTTTGCATTGGTGAAATCATTAGTGAGTGCAGAAACTGCGTTGCAATGATAAGATCTTTTTTCACGCGATCAACAGACTGTCATCTGCTCAACGCTCACTGCAATTTTTTATGTGATTGAAATAGATCTAAATACTTAAAAAAATTCTCACGATTCGTTAATCCCGATAGTTGTAATAGTAAAAACGTATAATAGCTGTAATAGTAAAAGTTTTCCAGATAGTTCCACATGTAATGCCAGATATTTCATATGCAAGCATGTCAGCCAATCACAGCAGTGGGCGTTTACACTGAAGTCTCACAGCAGACACGCCCCTTCAAACAGAGTGTTCAAACCAGGGAATGAAATCAGGCTAGGAAATATACCTTTTATTTCTAAATTATAACAATTTTTGATCTAAAAAACATACTAACATTATAAGGGCACCCCTGGAAACATGATAAAATAATAAAAATAATCCATGGAATGGGACCTTTAATGAAATGAAAAGCCACTTCCATGACAAAGTTTATGTACACACTTAAGTAAACTCTTAAAAGGTGCACTTTAGCCATATTTACAAGACTATAAAAGTAGGTTACACTTTGTTTCGAAGGTCCACTTTAGACATTCTACTTCAATGTCTAAAAAATTGATGTATTTAAAATACATTTAAACTATAATATATTTCATTTAAGATGCAATTAAGAAGTCTGCACTTTCAAATATTCTTTAAAGTATATTATTTTCATGATGAGTAGGGTTTTTTTTTTTAGAAGTAAGGGGATGTTTAAATATGTGTCATGAGTACTGTGACATAAATATTTTTGGGATTAAATTATGTCAGTTGTTCACACATTTCTTTATATACAAAGCAATAAACAACCTAACAAATTAAAACAAACATATAAGCTAAAATGCCAATTAAGTGTTCTTCACAATGACCAGTTGCTGGCTTTGCATTTATACAAGGAAATGACTGAAAAGAAAAATGCCTGAAAGAGAAACTTTCAAACTTCCTCATTCCATTTTAACTGGCATCACTTGCTAAAAATACATGATCATATATTTGTACCCAAGAATGGCTAATATGCTAAATATCTGCCTATCTTTTCACATACCGTTCTCACAAGATCAGGAATCATCTGTCCAAGACTACAGACATTGCAGTCATACCATGGATCCACCATTCCAAGATAAGAGCCCAGAGCACAGAAGTTACTGCTTGCAGAGGGCACGGTCTCCTAAAACAAAAGTTATATAAGATCATGCTAGTTCTGCTAAAATGCTAATCTCACGGGTATCCATCACAGTACACTTGCCACACGTGAACCTAAAGAGAAAAAGTGTATAATTCTTTGTACCTTTACAGGGGAGGTTGCAGAGGACTGCCGAGCAACAGGGATGTAGTACATCTGTAGGTTGACTTTCGTAGTCAGAAACCGTCTCCTGGCTTCCCGTTTCCTGTGAAGCAAAGTCAAACAATTGTCATAGACAGTGTTTTAGAAAAAGGAAACTTACTGATAACTTCCTCATTACAGATAATTAAGAGGCTTCTGAAGTGAACTGAAGTGATCTGTTTATAGGGTCTTTACACTATGTTTACTCTATAACAACCATAGAAATCAAGTCACCTTTAATCTGCAGTATATATGAATGTTGTTACTGTTTTAAGCCATTTTTAGGACTATTAGCTTGTCCCCTTCCAATCAAATTGTATCAAAAATATCAGGGAGAACTGTCCTGATATCATTATGGTCAAAGAGCCTCATTAAAATAATAAAATTACTGAAGAGAAAACCTTAATAAGTAGTTATTAAATAATATAATAATATAATAATATTATAGATAGGACCACACAGCTTATTAATATTTAAAAAAATCACAGACAAGTGGTGTGACTGACTTTTTTTTTTTTAAACTAGATATTTCGGTAACACTGCAGGAACAACTGCACAGGAACAAATGAGTAATGCACTATTCACATTCTAGTTACTATTATTAACTAACAAGAAACTCTGATTAATGAATTAGTAAGTATCAGTGCTTAGTAAAATGTGGTAGTTCACTATTAGCTAATCAAAAACTACTACTTTATTATTGTTATTATTATAATAGATATTGCAGTGTCTTGTTAATCCTCCAGAGGGGTTTAAGTGTGTGTGGGGTGGGGAGGTTTGTCTAGTTATTGTCTGAATTCACCCGTTTTTTTCTTTTCTTTTTTTCTTCTTGTTTTTCTTCCTACTGTTTTGTCTATCATTCAGAGTTAAATGTGGGGATTTGAAAAAGTCCAGATAATGTTCCCTTGACTGTATTGCTCTGGGTTTTTTTTTTCTTTTTTTTTTTAACTGTCTGTGTAATAATAAAACCATAATAAAACAATAATAAAAATAAAAAAACTTTTTTTCATACAGTACCTCCCAGAGGATTAACTACTATATACAGGTTCATAGTAAATGTGCATAATGTATAATTAATTCTAACGTGAAGATCATGGTAACTCGCTAGTAATGACTCAAGTATTACCAAATCCTTCAGAAGGAATTACTAATGATTTGGATCAGTATTCTAAAGTGAAGATCATGGTAAGTGTTAATTAACTCAAGTGTTACTTAATACATCAGAAGGAATTACTGTCCAAAACCTTACAAAAACCTTACAATCCAAATAATTAATAATTCCTTCTGAAGGATTTGGTAATACTTGAGTCATTACTAGTGAGTTACCATGATCTTCACTTTAAAATTAATTATAAATTATGCATTATTCATGTTATGAACCTGTATAGTAGTTCTTAGTAGATATGGAGGTATGAAAAAATAGTAGCTATTGGTTAGCTAATAGTGAATTACCACATTCGACAAAGCACTATTACTTACTAATTGGTTAATCAGAGTTTCTTGTTAGTCAATATTAAATACTAGAGTGTTAATATTGTGCTACTCATTTGCTCCTGTGTAGTTATTTGTTAATGACTGAACATTATTCTAAAGTGTTACCGATTTTTCATTTCTTTATCATAGAGACTCTCGTATGTCTTTGACCCAAATAATAACAAATATCACAGATGGCATATTGTCTCTTACCTAAACCAGTAGTACGCCCTGGCTAGCCTTCCCACTGCCCGGTCATCTCCCATCACCACTATTTTAGCAGTATAGTCCCGTTCTTCTTTGGGCAAGGTGGTCCCACTGTTTCCTGCTCTCCTCTGCAGTGTGCCACTGCTGCCAGCTGTGCCTGTCTCCTCCAGTGCGTCCTGCATCAGAGCCATGCTGTCAGTGACCGACGGCTTCACCTTGATTCCTCCACGCCGTGAGAGCCGCCCACTGGTGCTTTCAGACTTTGAGCTTCCTCCAGTAAATTCCATGTCAGAAGCCTCGGGTCCCTGCATGTCACGCTCTATACCGCTGTCCGTCGACATGACAGAGTGCCGTGGCATCTCTGAGTTGAGCTCTGTGTGGAGGTCCGACATATAGAACTCATCTGGGTTGAGAGAGAGGTTTTCACCGTAGGATCCGGAACGGATGAATTTGGCCAGTTCTCTCCCTGTGACAGACACGATGAAAGGATATGTTGTATTTTAGTGAACAGCCTCATCTCAGTAACTCTCGTGGGTCTGGATGAGTTCATGTGTGCTAGGATCTATTTTTATGTGACCTAACCCTGAAAAATTGTGTTTGTTGCTGTAATCTAATGCAGACTGTTTTATTCTTTTTAGGCTTCCTAAAAAAAAAAAACCCCAAACTACTGTGTAATAACTCAAATATATCCTTCTAGATTACATAAGAGATTTCAACAATGTCATAAACTATGCTCAGATTCGCCAAGATACTAAAATCTGCAATCTAAGAAATTCAAGTTTCTTAGATTCTAAGAAATTCAAGTTGTATCTTCTGTTAAAAATGATCATAACCCATTACAACACAACACAACATTATTGTATTAATGGAGAAAATATTAGAGTATTTATTTACACTAAGTGCCCATCTTGTGTGGCAAAGACAATTTACACTAACTTACATTTACATTAACAAAAGAAACCAAATCAGTAGCGGGGTCAGTGGTGGACACTCAATTTCGATTTTACATGACTGATCCAAGTTTGAATCTGTCTGTTTCTGATCCCATTTTTATCTCTTTTCCCATTGCATACCAGCTCGGAAAGGTGTTCATTTTAAATACAAGTGTAAATAAAGCAATAATGGGTATTTAATAGAAGGAATAAAGTGTTTAATGGGCATGTAATAGGCCTATAATTGAAACTGGATGTGATATCCTCGCATCGATCGGACAGGCCGGCACATCGACTGCAATGTGTGCAGCTCATTTTGTTACAATGCTCAAAAACGTGGCTCCCTTCATGGACTTTTGAGACACCTTTACTGATCAGCAGGTTCAATATAGTTAAGGGTAGGTGTAGGGGTGGGCTTTAGAGACAGGGCAAGTAAAGTCCAGATAAGGCAGCATTAATTTATGATTTTGATAAATATGCACTGTTTGTATTACATACTATTTTTTTTTATTGCAAATGGAGACAAATGCTCAGTGCAAAAGCAAAAGTGTACACATTACAATTTACTTGCAATATTGTCTTGTAACAGTATTAGTGCAAATAGCCACTTCCAAAATATTTTAGTAAATGAATCCCACTCACAGAGCTCCTCCTCCTCCCACCACAGATGGAAACTAATCTCCGGATTGGGAAGTGGAACATCGCACAAGGAGCCATGGGACAATAGACCTGAAACCCAAAACCGTCACAATGACACCACAAACAAATCCTGCTTCCTGATCCGGCAAACACTTCTGATATCGAAAGGAAAAATAACAAAATATCTAGTTCTAGATCTTTTTTTAGAGAAGATATTTTAGAAAAAGCTATTTTGGTACAGATGGAGTCTGTCAAGAGTGTTTATTTGTGTTTGTGAGACAGAGTATAAGATAATAATATAGAAAGAGTGTAGAATAGAATAGAATAGAATAGAATAGAATAGAATAGAATAGAATAGAATAGAATAGAATAGAAGTAGGTGTAGTGCACCTTTGTTGGTGTCACAGAGGATCTGTGAGTATAACTCTTGTAGTTTCTGTCTGATCTGACCCTGTCCACCTCTGTTCACATCTGTGCTCTGTTCTACTGTTGCAAGCACTTCATTGAAGTATGACTCCACGTCCTGGTCCAAGTCCTGTCATGAGCACAGACACATAGATAATCAGACACACAAACACATAGACACAGCATGAAATCACACGTGCAGATGCACACACAACATATAGCCATAATTCAGACAGACACATATGGGATGTCCTGTGGATGTCCTGTCCTGTTGCTTTGAGTTTTCTAAAACAAACTGCAGACAGATGACATGTGGACAGAGACAGAGAGATGCTGACCTGCAATAAATGCTCGCCCTTTGTCTCCATCATTGTGTAGTCTAACTAAAATTATAGAGTTTTTCGACTGTTATACAGAAGTTAAATGTAGGTACAGGCAATTTCCCCTTCATTTAGAAATAATTCATGCTTTCTCTTCAAAGGAACTTTTCAGTAAATGGGCAGTTGTTGTGGTTCACAAAAACTTGACTATGCTAGTCCAAAACTTCAGCTTTTCAAAAATAAAATGACCAACCTGCAGCGCATCATTGAGAGAGGGTCCGTGACAATCCTCTCCCAGTATCGCCTGAATACTGTGCTGCACTACACAGCGCATCATGCTCAACGGGGTCCGGACCATTCCTTGAGCCTCAATGTCAGCCTTCAGGACAGTGCTGAGAGACTCGGAAAACACTGCAGGATCCGCAAACACAAACACCCTGAACACAGAATATAGCCAATTAGTCACACCCAAAACATTCTGATTCACTTCTGCCTGGGCTGACATAAGGTTTATTTGATAAAGCTTCCTGTTGACTTCAGCAGCCACATCAACCCTGTAGAATGGAAGCAATTTATTACCAGTGCAAAACAATCAGCAACTGGGTTAACAGGCTTTGAAATATCTGTATACACAACATATAAAAAACTGCTGACTTTACAAATAATTAATCTTCTAGTTTTCACCTTCTATTCCTATGTTATGTGGGGTTCTTCAGAAAAGGGCACACCTTTGTTTTAATCTAACCAATCAAATTAGTATAATCTTTTTAATAAACAGCCGTGACAGCAGTTGTTTCCTTATTACTTTCTAGCTTTACACATTTAGATAGCCTTCCAAAAAACTGAAAAATCTGGTAGTACAAGTTTCAACAATTAGTAAGCACAGAAACTCCACTCAGTTAACTTGAAATGTATTAGTCTATAGAAATGAGCATTACCCAATATTAACAAATGCTATAAAAGTATTATTATTTCATATTGGCTTGTACTATTGCTCATGTTGCGTTAATGTTAAAGAAAACATGAAATCAAAATGAACAGTTTGTATTTGTTTATAGAATGTTGCTGTAAAAAGATAAGAAAGAAAAAACAGAAATGTGACACTATGAAACGTTTACAGCAACTACCCGACAATGATTCAACCAGCTCTGATGGACAAAACAAGTCACGCCCGACATTTTTTCTCATTGTAGAAACTTCTTTTGTTAAACGATGTGTATGTTTGTGCAATATTTGCCAGTTATTTAAAGATAAAACACACTATTTTTAAAATAAGGTTTAAATATGTGTTTAATAGTTTTTAGGGTCACTATAGGTCAATGAAATACATTAGCAGTTGTGTGATGATGATGATGATGATGATGATATAGCCCTCATGCAAAAGGTTGCAAATAAGGAAAGGCATTGAATACACACAACAACTGTTATGTTTTAAGTTTTGCTAAGGTATGAAAGGGACTCACCTCTCCTGGGGATAGTGTTCATTTTTTAGATTTTGTTCTGCAAGTATCCTTTTCTGATACAAAAGGCCTATGAGAAAAGAAACAAGACAAACTCAAGCAAGAATGTACTTCAGACTCGTAGGGATCATCTTTTTTGTTCACAACTTGATTGACTGATAAGTTTCTTTTTTTGGCTGCAAAAAAACAAGCCAAAATCAACACCAAAATCAAGAGAGATGAGAATGTTTGTCATATTTTGTCTGAAGATTTAAAAAGGTGACTAACCTGGAGCTAATCGTTCTGCTTTCATTTGCCCAGCATAACTGAAGCCCACAGTACAGTACGGCTGAGGCAGAGTCAACAACCTCTTGCAGAAGTCATAAGCTCTTTTATAGAGGTCATCAGGAATGTATACTGTCTGCAAAGAAACACATGGGTGTTCATGCAGGGTGTTAGTTAAGCAGTTTCGTTGAACTGACCAAATTTCAGAGAATGTGTGATTTTTGGTACAAGTTTGAGACTTATATACAAAAATCACATCTGAACAATCATGTGTGCCAATGTCTATAACAGTGCTTCTTAACTGGTTAGTCTGTTCTGATGTTTGCTAAATGCAAATATAAAATGTAATCAACCATATAATCATCCACAGATTACGATGGTTTGCATTTTATAAATAACACATATATATATATATATATATATATATATATATATATATATTGTTGTAGACGTCAAAAACTGTGTCTCCAATCAAACTCTTTTAGTGCTATAATATGGTAAGCACTAATACAATTAAAATGTCCTATTCATTGTGCGTCAAGTAAAGTTTTTTGTTTTTTTTCAGTTTAGATTCAGTTTATGGTAATAACAACACATTTCCATGTTTAACTTTACTTATGTCAAATTTTGTGCGATAAACAATTTGACTGTGTTGGATCACCACTTGATGTAAAATCTGGATCATATGGAGCAAATCCAGTTGAGAATCACTTGTTTAAAAGAAAAATAAAGGAACGTAAAAGATATAAAAGTATAGCCAATTTTTCTTACCTGCATCACAGCATAGATGAGTGTATTAAGCAGAGGAATGAGATGTTTCTTGCAGTCAATTCTTTCAGCCTACGTACAAAAAGGTTCGAAAAACACCGAAAATCATGTTTACCATCTATTCATCCGGTCATCCAGCCTACAACTGTACTTTGTGGGTTTAAATGATGTTAATCATTATTAATTATGAGATAACTAACTAATAATAGTTAACTGTTATTATAATGAATCAAATTTCTTCTTTTTTTTTTATTCCAGCAGCAACAGATAATCAGGTGTTTCAGGCAGGTATTTTCAAGTAACCAATGTTCTCATAATAAACACTATTTGGTCATTTCTTAAAGTAATAGCATTTATGTTATACTCATTAAACATGATTAAACTGTTGTGTCAATCACTAAAATGGGAATTACACTGCAGCACACCAACAAGCCTTATGCCATAGAAACTGGTGACTCACTCTTTCTAGTTCCTTGATGGCCACCCTCACCAGAGCCAGACTCCTGACAGAACTGGCTTGCACTTTCTTGTGTAATGTCCATCTCAGCATTCCTGCAGAATGAACAAACATTAACAATTCAGACCAAGCTAGAATATGTATTTGTCAGATTTTGTGTATTGATATTGTCACTCGAAACTGGCACACGAGTTGTTCCATGATATTGATGTTTAAAAAGTAGTGCGACTTGTTGACGTGAAATTTATATATAGGCATTTATATATAGGCTAACATAAACCGATGACACTACTGATTAGATTGTAGATTCATTTATTGCTGACCTTATTGCATAGTATTTGTAGGAGTTTCCATTTTAGATTAAACATTTATGGGAGCATTGGGAGGAGAGTAAATGAATCATGCAACAAGATTTACTAAGGTTTGCGCTCGTCAATTTACTGGTATTTGCGCCATTATTTACAGCCCACCAAAAAATGACAAGTGACTATAAATAAAGCATTCAGCTTTAATGCAGGATCAGATGTTAGGCAGAATGCATAGATAGAAACAAACAAACAAACAAACAAACCAACAAAAATATTGCAGAGAGGGCTATAACCTTAACAGACTTTGGTTGAAGATAATGGGTCTCATTCATGAAACACGAGCAGAACGAATTTTTGTGTAAATCGTGTGTAAAGTGGTTCTGGCGTAAATTTTCGGATTCATTAAAATGTTCGTATTTCCCAAATGTTAGTTGGTACGAAAGAAATCTACACCTGCTCCCAGCCACGCGTAAATAGTACGTTTAACATCCGAACGTTTTGCTCATTAATAAACTGCATTTTAATTCAACGTAATCGGGTACATATTTACACAGCATTTTGAAAAAGTATTATATATAGTAATTACATACGGTTTTTCTTTTTACTTGTATTACGAGAGCCAGTAATAGCATCTGCAAACGGAACACAAGTCCACAAGTTTTTTTTTTTTTTTTTATATTCAAGCTGTTTTTTTTTTTGTTTGTTTTTTTACAAGTCCGCAAGTTACAAGTGTTGCAGTCAAGCTTCATGTCGAACCATTTTCTTTTCACTTCTGGGACTGTTCGATTAAAAGATGAAACTCCATTAACTGCATCTGTAATATGCTGCCAAGCATTTTTACCTAAAGCATGTAGCCTATTACCTAAAAAAATCCTTTTTTTTTAGGACCTGATACGCCACTATGTACGCTTGAAAATAAAATGTGGCGTTTTGAATGAACTTCTGATAATAAAACTTCAATTTCTGCATCTGAGAAATTTCTCTTCTTCATTCGCTTTTTTTTTTTTTTTTTTTCCAAAATTATACATGTAATAATACAATAGCATTCGCTTTTGAGAAGACATGTTGAAATCCTTCGTTTCGTGTCATAATATGATGCCCATATATAGCTGTCAGTCGGTTTTAATTGGCGGGATTTATGGTAATTGAGAATGAGCGTGCACGCGCGTCCCATTTACGAGTGATTGGAATTCATTAACCCACACACACATTTCACTATCAAATCTGACGTTTACGAAGTATTTGTGAATCAGGAGAAGAATTTTCGGGAATGTCTCTTTACGCGCAAATCACTCACATATTTACTCGTATATTTACGAATGTTTCATGAATGAGACCCATTGTGTGTGTTAAAGGGTTAGTTCACCCAAAAATTTAAATTCTGTCAGTAATTACTCACCCTTATGGTGTTCCAACCCCGTAAGACTTTCGTTCATCTTCAGAACACAAATTAAGATATTTTTGATTAAATCTGAGAGCTGTCTCACTTCTCCATAGGCTTCTCTGTAATTGAAACTTGCCGGCCCCCCAGAAAGTTAGTAAAGACATTGTTAAAATAGTCCAAGTGATTACAGTGGCTCAACCTTCAGTTTATCATGTGACGTGAATACTATTTGTGCGAAAAAAACAACAAAAAAATGACTTTATTCAACTATTCATTTTCTTCTGTGTGGGCCTCTGAGTGAGTTCACGCAGCGCTTCTGGGTTGTACGTCAGAACATAGGCTCACTATTGGCCAGCATCACACTCATGACCAGCCTACGTTCTGACGTACAACCCAGAAGCACTGCGATGTTACACTACGAGGTCCACACAGAAGAAAATGAATAGCTGAATAAAGTCGTTTTTTTTTTTTTTTTTTTCGCACAAAAAATATTCTCGTCGCTTGATAAACACTTGGACTATTTTAAACATTGTCTTTACTAACTTTAAATTACAGAGAAGCCTATGGAGGAGTGAGACAGCTCTCAGATTTAATCAAAAATATCTTAATTTGTGTTCCGAAGATGAACGAAAGTCACGAGAAACATGAGGGTGAGTAATTTACAGACAGAATTTTCTTTTTTGGGTGAACTAACCCTTTAAACCCAGAGATGTGTTAAAGCAGTGGTTTAGAAACACAAATAGGCCTACTGAACAAACACATTGGCCATGGCGGTTATCTTTTTTTTCACTAAAACTACTGGCCATCTAACTGGGTCAGGGTTTAGTCTTTAGGTATATGTGTGTTCTTTTAGTGAGTGTGATCTGTTAAATCCTACCTTTGTTGACAACTGGTTGCTCAGTGTCCATTTCTCTCATAATGGTTAGCAGGCTACGGTAGACTTCGGATTCGATTGCAGCATATTCAGCTTTTTAAAGAGAAGCCAACAACATAACATTTGAATGCTGATATGTTTATCAAATCACGTGTGTGAGATACACTACTGTTCACTACTGTTTTTAAAGAAATTACAACTTTTATTCAGCAAGGATGCATTAAATTGATCAAACTGTTTTCAACTGTGATAATAACAGTTATTCAAATGTATACATATGAATGTATCATTTATAAAATGTTCATTTGATGCTCAATTAACAATTCTTATTATAAGAAATGTTAATTGAGCATCAAATGAACATTTTATACTTCTGAAGGATCATGTGACACTGAAGAATGGAGAAATGGCTGGTGAAAATTCAGCTTTACCATCACAGGAATAAATTACATTTTAAAATATATTAAAGCAGTCATTTAAACTGTAATAATATTTCACAATATGACTTGGTTTTACTGTATTTTTTTAACAAATAAATGCAGCCTTGGTCAGCATGAGAGACTTCTTTAAAAATATATATATATATATCTTAAAAAAAACCAAACTTTTGAGTAGTAGCCTAGTGTACATTTAAAATGGATACAAATGGATAATCAAATATTAACATAGAAATTTCTCACAAAGTACCCATTCTTATTTATAATAGACTATGAGTTTCTCCAAAAGGCGCAAGTCTCACCTGCCGAGTCCATAATATTAATACTGCTAGGATTTCTCCAAGATGCCATAATGTAGCTTGGTCCTTACATAATGAGGTAAAAGGAAATAATCACCACTGTGACTGCTGACACAAAGACAAGCACAAATTATACAGAACGTTATTGCATAAAATCAAGAGAAAATAAGAACACTATACATTGAAAATTTACTAAAGAGCATTTAAGCATTCAAAAATCATAATTTACTCACTCTCATGTTGTTCTATTTCTTTCTTCTGTGGAACACAGGAGAACATATTTTGAATAACGCTAGGGTCCAAACTTTCATTGTATGACATTTTCCAACAAATATATTTGTTTGTGTGTTCCACAGGCAAAAGAAATGTAAACTGGTTTGGAATGACATGAGCATGAATAAATGGTTTCCTAAAATAACCCTTTAACGTGCTGGTCATATCAATGTGACTCACTCTTCTATTTTCCACTTCATGATGCTGAGAGTTTTCAACATATTTTTCAGCTTATAAACACAGTAGGTAACATCAAGTTATTTTGAGCATGATAATTTGCACTCTGTGTTAACAGTGAACTCTTTACTGTAATTGATAGATAAAGCTGTTTACCAAAAAGCAAACACATACACTCACACACAAGACAGAACCATGCCTAACAGGCTCAGGTGCACTTTTACCCACTAGGCTACACAAGAAAACTTCCTCTTCATTTCACCCTCTCAGATACGGTTTACAACTGACCAGCAACGGAATGCAACTAACTGCTCAACTTCTGAGACACTTTTAAGTCTACTTCCAAGAAAAAGAGTGAGGAAATGAAAAAGCCGTGAAAAAAAAACTCCCTAACAGTAGTAGCCTACTACGAAAAATAAATAACTGGAACTAAACAAAGGGGCCTTTTTCAGTGACCGACACACAGCACGTAATTATGCAACTTTCCGATAGCTTGGTTTTTCACTTGCTGAACTCAGTCACATTTCACCGGCTACCTCCAGTAAGCTGCAACTGTCTGTTAGGGAAATACAATTTTGAAGTTCAAGAGAAAAAAAAGTTTACTGACTTACCTTTCGTCCTTGTGAGTATATTAATGGACTGCATCGTATGGCATGTGTATATAAAAAAAAACTTGTTCTGGCCAGACAGTCAGAGTGAAAGCTGTACTCTATGTAACACTTCCTCTAACTGCTGCGGCTGATACTGAGGACAAATGCAACTCTGACTCAGAGCTCAGTGAACGCGAGGGAGGGACAAGAAAGAGAGAGAAAGAGAGAGAGTTTGACAGAGGCAAGGCAGAGGAAAGTTTAGAAGGAAGATTAGGGGGAGAAATGTGTGAAAGAAGCGTGCAGAGTGGGTGTGTGGACAAACTTAAGGGAAAGTCCTCTGTAATATGAATGATAAATTAAGCAAATATACTCACACAACACCTTGAACCTAATTTTGGACAAGTTCAGGCGGAACTTTCTAATATCCAGCCAAGCAACGTTACGTGATGCATATGCATGTGCGGTCTGAATAAGCCTAGTGCTGCAGAACGGCAAAACCAGCGTGCAAAGATTAAGCCCCTAATCCTGCACATAAAGGCATTGAACAAGTGAAGAGAAACAGGGTCAAGAGCGCTGTATCAGCACAGAAAGCAGCTCGCTGAACCACAAGCTTCCTGTCGCTCACTTGGCCCTCACTCACAGAGAGACAGATGACAGGACCTGACACACATCCTGCCCCCATAAATGTGGGGGCGGACGACACACACGGCTGAGATATTTTTAGTACCAGCCAGGAGGGAAAAAAAGTTACACTTTTACTTGTACTTTTTCGCTTTAGGTTCAGTCTTACTTAAGATAAGAACTCTCTTTAAACATATAATAACCTTAAGATGTGGAGATGAGGGTCTATGACAAATAAAAGCCCAGTAGCAATACTGACCTGTTACAAAAACATAGCCTACTTAAAAACTGCTTAAGTCATTGTATACATGAATTTAAATTTTAATGCATGTGTGGCTAAATTACTGACAACAATGGGTAGCATTTACAATAAGGTTCGTTAGTTAGTCATTAATTAACTTAACATAAACTAAGAATGAACAATACTTCTTCAGCATTTAATATTAATTTCAACATTTACTAATACGTTTTTAAAATCAAAGGTTGTATTTGTTAACATTAGTGAACTGTGAACATTAACACTGTGAACTAACATGAACAAACAACGAACAGCTGTATTTTTATTAACTAACATTAACAAAGATTAATAAATAGCTACTGTAACAAATGTATTGCTCGTTGTTAGTTCATGCCTCAGTAGTTAATACATTAACTAATGTTAACCAATGAACCTTATTGTAAAGTGTTACCCAAAAATGAGTGTCATGACAATGTCCCATGCACATTATTCATTGACAAAAAAACAAACAAACACCAAATTGATTCAAATACAGCAAAGAAAAGGCATAAATGCATACAGACAAATATGTGCAAACAGTAGGCCTAATAAACAGCATGCAAAAACATTTGAAAAACACGCAAGATGACGATTGACTGCTACAAGACAAAAATGAAGATAAACGAAAAATGTGGGAGGAAACAGTGGCTTAATTCGTGTGCGTGCCGTGCATGCTACGTTAGTGAGATGGAGAAAGAATGGATAACAGGTTTATGCAAGACTGTTCGAGTGAATGTTGTGTGTGCAGTACCTGTATATCACTGCCCACTCATTCAAGCTTCGGTGCTGCAGACTTTCCAGTGTCTCAGGAGATGAAATCTGACGGAACTCACAGCCCTGCATCTGAATAGCATCTTCTTCTTTTTTTTAGCAAGTGCCTATAGGGTTTTCATCTTGAAGCTGAGATATGCAGTCCTGTTCAAAGAGTGGGTTCATCTGGGCTAGACACTGGAGTTCTAAGTTCTGTTACAGGAACAACAACCACTTCCTCTGCATGCTATTTTTAGCTGCTGTGCCCAGCTGTGTAGTCCTACAGACTACGCAGTGTGATGTTAAGCAAAGTAAAAAATATAGTTTACATTTCAATTCATTACATTTTTAAATAGTGTCTATTATTTTAAAGAAAAATGCTTGTGGCATGCTTAAAGATTTTGCCCAAATAATCAAATTATTCAGTCAGTGGCAGGTAAAAAAGCTAAAACTTGGGATGAACTTAATTAAACACCACCAGATGAACTTGTGCTGCATGAGTTTGCACTTTGCACCTCTGAGAACTTTGTACTACCTCAGATAATGGACTTGATAAGTGAAAATGCTTTGATTTTTGCATTTTTCCAATTTAATATAATTGTTTTCTATTGCCAGCAAAATAACATGACTAAAATGTTGAAATGAAGGCTTAACATGAATATCAGAATGATTTCCTCTTTACGCAGCAGCATGAACTGACAACACCGTTTGTGTAAAACCTGATGATCGTGTTATCCATCATAATGTTCCAAAGACTTGCACGTTTCAATGAAAACAAGGAAATTCGATGTGCCTGTGGAATTTACATGGTCATCGTGACAAATTTGTTTATTTTATTGGATACCTATAGAAACAGTGCAATATCTTTTAAAATACTAAAGCTTTCAGTATTTAACCCAGAATATCAATGTCTGTTAGACCATACAAAAGTGTAGCCTATATAATATAAAAAGGCATAATATCATATTTTACAGTAAAGTAAAAATAAAGTCTAGAAAGCAAACATAAATGTAAAACATTTTACTGTCTAAAGTTAAGGCCTGGATGTATATATATATAAAAACAGTAGGAAAGAAAACAGGGACTCCTGTTCCGTTTTTGTGTCTCCACTACAAACGTCTCCCAAAACAGGATATCGCTCTGAAACACACCTTCAGATGGGAAGACAGCCTGCAGAGCTGTGGAAATCCCCACACTAGGACAGTGGCAGTACACACTTCACGCTCACAGAGAGGAAGACCCCTTCCAGTCTGCACGCGCCTCAGTGGACGATGATCTTTCTATCAGAACAGCAAGAATTGACTGAACCAATTACCAAAGCTAGCAGGAAAGTTCACACAAAAATGAATATTCGGTCATCATTTACTCACCCCTTTTGTTTTTCCAAACTTGTATGACTCTACTTATTCTGTGGAACACAAAATCTTGAACAATGTATCTGTGCTGTTTTGGGGTTACAAAATATATATAACAAAAATATATTTTTTGTTCTCTATATGGAAAAATAATTAATAATTAAAGGGGGTAACACTTTATAACAAGATCCCATTAGTTAACATTAGTTAATTTGAATAATGTATTAGTAAATGTTGAAATGAACATTAACTAAGAATAATAAATGCTATAGTATTTATTAGAAATATTTTCATTGTTAGTTCATGTTACCTAATGTAGATAACTATTGTTGTTATGTGTATAGGTTTGGAATGACATGAGGGGTGAATTATTATATACTTTAGTCAATATATTATTAGTATTGAATGTCAACAAAGCCATATTATATTAAAATGAACAGGTCCTTACAAGGCCGTTTTACAGTTATGGAGTATTAATTACTCAGATATCCTGTATTCACTGCTAGACAATATAAGGAAGCAGCGTACAGTGATCAGAGCCTACCGCCAACATCAGCGGCCTACTTCTCTGGGCTTAGGAAATGAGTTTGTGTAGGGGAAGGGAGGGCTACCTAAAATGATCTTGGCCAAATGCAATGGAACCAAAGGCAGATGCACTGACATGAACATTTAGCAAACCTGCCAAAAGACTTGGCGAGTCTGCCGAGGGAAGTGTGAAGTGGGTCAGTCGCCCAATATTAAAATCACCTATCGTCTGAGATCATATAGAGGACACAGTGACATGGAAGTTGCTGTTACAAAATTACCTTATACATTTTTTTATTCTTGTTTGGTAAGAATGTTTATCATCATGTCCATTGTTTAGACTAATACTTCTGCATGCTTAGATAGTTTACCCCCATAGTTCACCATTCTATTCCAAGACGTTGATCTTCGGAATACAAAGTCCACGCAACCAAAACCTTCCCACATCAATAAGTACAAAAAGACATTGTAAAAATGGCTCAACATGATGTTTTATTAACAAAGTGCGGGAGGAACATGTTCAAATGATCTATCCAATCAGTATGAGAGAAGGACTATATATACATAGCCGACTCGCCTATGTTCCATAACAGTTTTCTGCATCACTCCAACATTTCTCAAAATATCTGCATAAAATCCATCCATTCAGCTTGCCTTTAAGCTAATTTTGGTAGAGATCAAATAACTGAAGCAACATTGAAAACTCACTGTGGATGAATACTGTAGCAGCTTGTATCAGAAAAGTTATATTGCCTGACTATTACAATATCAGTATTATGCAGTTAAGCATACAGGGTTTGCACAATAATCTGCATTTCGACAAATAATTAAGCACTAAAAATACTCGACTATACTGAGATATTCCATGATGGATCAGGTTTAATGAGGACTCTGTCACGTATCAAAATCTATTTTTATATATAGTAAACATGCTCAAAGAGAAGTTGGTTTCTTCTAGCAAAAAGACACCTTTCGGCAGACTGAAACTTTGACACTGGCATACCTGAACTGAACAGTGAATAAACACAGGCGGCTGGAATGAAGTAGGTCAATAAATCACAAAACCAACACTGCTGGCTTCACTTTCAGTCTTTCTCCACTAATTATCTCCTACCAGTATCTTAAGCTGCTAGAAGCATAAAAAAATGGCATTTGATTTTATCTGATACCATACGTTTATCATCATAACTTCACACCCAAATTACCCAGGGCTTTTTAAAAAAGATTTAAAATTGCGTGTTTTATGTTATGGAACATTGTAAAGGCCTATATATTGTATCCTCTCTAATATCCTGCTTTCTTAATCATTTACTACCACCTTCCGCACCAGTAATACAGGCCCGGAAACGCTGGCTGAAAACATGGGAGGAGACTATTGAATCTATTTCTAGCATCAATGTTATTGCTATTATTTGACCACACACAGAGAAAAAAAACCTACATGTAAATATTGTTTCTTCCTGAAGAGGGGTGTGTGTTGCATGTGCAGGAATGAGACTACTGTGTAACATCCTGCAAGTCAATTAGTCTAGGTTCCCCATTCCAGTCAAATGCATTAACAGACAAAAATGTATGAATTCAAAGACTCAAGTTTGTTTTAAGGTACATTTTAAAGAGGACCTGTTATGCTTTTTTACATTTTCAACTTTTTTTTATTATGTATGTTGCTGTTTGAGCATGAAAAAGGTCTACAAAGTTGCAAAGCACAAAGTCCACTCTAAAGGGTGTTATCCTCTACTGTATATCAGTAAGCAGTGCACTGTTTTGAACTCACTGAAATGTCTTAGTTGTATAGTCTTAAGTTTTCTTCCAGAAACGTACACGTCACAATATTCCCAATGCATACACAAAATAAAGGGGGCGAGTCCTGGATGTGTTGTTAGTGTACTGTCACCATGAGACTCTGGGCCTGTACCATTTCCCACACTTGTGGTCTTGGTCACTTGAGAGCACATTCACGCAACAGGAATTAAGTGCTCGATATTGTCCCAGGTCTAAAAAATGCCAAAGCACAGTACACTTAAAGCACACTAAATCCACACTATTTCTACTACCGCTTCGGAGCGGTACTGGAGGCAAAGCATCGTCATTCTTCACATTCAGAAACTTACATGCCCCAAATTTGCGACATAGGAAAAAGTTAAATTAATTAGAAATGACATTTAACTTTACCATTTTGTTTATTTAAATGGAATTATCCAAATGAACGTCAGTAAATTATAGAGTGCTGCAAGGGTCTGTGTTAGGCCCTCTGCTATTTTCAATATGCTGCCCCTTGGTAATATTATTAGACAACATGGAATTAGTTTCCACTCTTATGCCAATGATACTCAGTAATGTATTTCATCATGACCAGATAAAATCTCTAAATTATCCAAGTTGACAGAGTGTGTTAAAGATATAAAATGTTGGATGACCAGTACTTTTCTTCTATTAAAATCGTACAAGACTGAGGTATTACTTAATGGACCAAAAACCTCTTAGAATACAATTTGCATCTTATGATCATATAACACCATTTTTATAATCTCTACAATGGTTACCTAAGTTCCGTATCAATTACAAAGTATTATACTGACCTAAAGCACTAAATGGTTTATCTCCTGTGTATTTAACCAATCCACTGCCAAATTTTCTTAATATTGTGATCAACTTGTAATAACTGCTTTAATCAGATCATTGTTTCTGCCTAAATTAATACATGATGTTAGCAAAGAACATCTTAGAACTGTACTTTTCTGACATTTTCAGTCACCTCTCTGATAACAAACTTCTCTATACTCACTCTAAAAATGCTGAGTTATTTCAACCCATGTTTGGGTCAAATATGGACGAACCCAACCGTTGGGTTTAATATTTCATTTAAAAAATGTCATTTCATTTGACCCAAACATGGATTGAAACATCCCAGCATTTTTTCTGCCTTTTCTGTAATGCTGCTTTGAAACGATATGTGTAGTGAAAAGCACTATACAAATAAATGAATAAGGTGAACTTGGTTGTTAAACAAAGTGTTGGAAATTTTATTGATGCAGAGATGTGTGTATTTTCTAAAATGGTGCAACTGCTTTTTACTGCTTAATTAGAAGCACCACAATTAAACTTTGATTGTAAGAAAGGGACTGAACAGATACATGTTTTAAATGTTATTTTAAAGTGTATTGCCAATAAGAATCAGAACAGTGTGCATTTAATAAAAATAAAAAAAACAATGGTGTAACTATATCCCATCACGTAATCAATAGTTATATGCAGACTTGTGGTCTTTGCACTCACTTGGACACTTGGGCAAAATACAGGAAATACATCATGTAAGTAGACAAGTGGTTGAGTGCAAAGACCACAAATGTGGGTACTGGGACCGTTTTTAACACCCTGAATCTAACACAGTTATAGTAAGAGGTGTGACGTCTGACTGATAAGAGCACTTATCAGAATAAGGGTTTTTCATAGAAACAGGAGCTTGGACATACTACATTCGCTATTATCATGTGACCTTCCAGCGTCAGTTGCATAGCTTCACTGCCATTTATAAATCCTTTCCCATTGCCTCATGGGATAGTAAAGTGTCCATTGTATACACACTTCAGAATTTTGCCGGAAGTTGGTCATCCAGGTGCTTTTTGCCTACTCTTTTACGAGTACTGTGAATTCGGACATACTCCTTTTGTCACATAGGCTTACTCTTTTTCACCTATGTGTAGTATAGGGAAGTATGCGATTTCGGATGCAGCCAATGTGTTTAATTGACATAAAAATAATTCCATGATGGAACAAAGGCCTGGGAAGTCTTCCTGGCTGTGACATGGGTATAGACAATCCGAGAACAGCCTCTCATCAACAGTCCTCACCTTGAAGAAGACGAAGCAGACAAACTGCTGGGTTCATATTCGGAACTAGCTTTCTGTAATGAGAGTCCATTGAAGGCAAGTTGACCTAGACCCATGTGCAGTTTATTTACACAAAACATGAACAAACACAAAATAAACAATGCCATGGCTTGAGCATAAAACAAATAAACCAACAGAAGCTACACGAACAAAGCTAGACACGAGATATGGGAACATAAGGCCTATTTATATACACCAAGACAAATGACTAAACAAGACAAACCTGAAAGCAATGAACACAGTCAACCAATCAGGGGTGCGTTTCCCGAAAGCATCGATAGCCAACTGTGGTCGCAAGTTCCCTCGTTACCAATAGAGTTCAATGGACATTGCGATGAACTTGCGACCATAGTTGGCCAATGATGCTTTCGGGAAACGCACCCCAGAACATATCATATGAGACTAAAGCCCTATTTGTATGGGATAAGTATTACCTGGTGACCTCTAGTCATTTGTAACAATTGCAGAGGTTGTCTGTGATCTTAATCTCGCGCGAATCGGCCATGTCTGTAATTTGTAAAGTAAAAATTCCCCCGCAAATGACCTACCATATTTCGCCAAACACCGAGGTCCTGTGATAACCTGTGCGAATCGGCATCTCTGTGATTTGGCGGGTCGTATATAATTTTTTTGTTTCCTGCACGCTTTTTTATCCATCTTTCGTGAAGAATGTGATTCTTTCCAAGAATGTTGGAGTGTTTTGATAGTATTTTGGGTGCTGGGTCATATCGCTATAGCCTACACCATACAACTATACAATTTGAAGAAAGAGAAAGCTGAAAATCATCAGAAGACCGAAAACAAAAAGAATGATTAGATAGAGATGGATGACATATAGCAGCATGCAGTAAGAAACACGTTTACACGACAACGATATGCTTAAAACGGAGAAGTTTTTCCTTTTAAACCCGTTTTCAAAAGTTTGCGTTTTCAACTAAAAACGGAATACTTTTTATGCGTTTTTGCTGGTTAATTTACACGACAATGGCGTTTTGGGTGCCTGAAAACGCAAACTTTTGAAAACGAGTTTCAAAGTGCAAGTTTTTGAAAAACGTTCTCCGTGTAGGCTAAACAACAAAAACGCTAATCTATGAAAACGATGACGCCATGCACATGCGTATTACGTGTTCAATCTATAGTGTTTCATCACCATCTTGGCCTGGCAGCAGATTATAGCGTTTTTAGTCGTTTTCGCGGATCCGTGTGAATGGGGATCGTTTTGTCTGTACTCGGAAAACTCAAAGGAAAAACTTCTTTGTTTTAAGCATTTCATTGTTGTATGTAAACATACCCTTAAGCTCAAGA
The DNA here is from genome assembly GCF_963993115.1 of Abramis brama. NCBI lineage: Eukaryota > Metazoa > Chordata > Actinopteri > Cypriniformes > Leuciscidae > Abramis > Abramis brama. Next base: position 20,539,537 of record NC_139973.1, read on the forward strand.
CATGATCACATGAGGGCAAGAAATCACATGACAAACAGGAACCATGGCTATGAGAATTTCAAAATAAAATGAAAACATAAACAAAAAACATACATTCTTTAAGCAAAATCGTATTCCTTATTCCTCCCTTTTAATTTTGGAATAAAATATGATTCGGACATGTTATTGTGAGATGTACCAATTTACTATTAGTTATTTTTTTTAAGAAGAATAGCCATGAGAAATGCTTATGCATGCTCATGTGAGAAATTCTTATTAATAATAAATGAAGACAGGCATCCAGTGCTGACCCCATTACAAATCTTTTCAGAATGATCTTATTTCCTATTGACAAAGGTACTATTTATCCTTGAACTTGATCATAACTGACATAATCCAATTTTATGTGCACATTCAAGCTTTTACGTAATGGCTGTTTTATATATATATATATATATATATATATATATATAGCCAGTCATCTTGTGACTTAAAAAAAAAAAAAAAACTTATTTCTAATAACATGGAACGGGGTAACAGTTCATAAACACCCTGAGCAAAACAAGGAACATGAAAAGACTGTTGTTTTAGCAGACAGAGGTGTTATTGTTTAGTTATTAACCTGACATTTGATCATAAGAATGCCTCTAAAAACTGCAGGGCACAGTGTGGAAAGACCAAAAGCAATGTAATTTGTGATGACAGTCGCATTAAAAATCACCTCCATGTAGGCTAATGCGTAAAACATTGGTTTATTACTATGTGACTAGGGCAGACTTCTGACAATTGCCAATAATATCATTGTTAGTCATTATGTAACCATATCCACAGACTTGTGAGTAGTAGTTTAATTTGAATGGGATTTTATTTAATATATTTTTTAATTTGACATGTTACAGTGTACAAATATAAAAACAATGAATGCACCTCATGAATATATACATGAAAAGTACCACGTTAGTTCTCTGGGATGCTAGGATCACAAAATAAAAAATAAAAATACATTTTGCATAACAGTGTACATTTCAGTAGCACTGGTCATTAATCTGTACCCACAACACTCTTTCCAACATGTTGTCACACCAAAATGAAATGTAGTATGGACTGCACCTACACATTTTAATAAACAAATATTATTTAAAAACAGTCTGCCCTGAGAGCGAGTAAAATCCCTCAATTTGCTCAAAAATGTTTTTTTTTTTTTATAAAAACACATACATATGTACATTGAACACCGTTGCTTGATAAGTTTGCTAAAATATATACAAGTTAAGTGTTTGTAAAATAATCAGGAGAAAAAAAAATTGTTTTGACAGTTATACTGATTATTTTAGATTATATTCACATATGCTTTGAAAGAAAGAAAGAAAGAAAGAAAGAAAGAAAGAAAGAAAGAAAGAAAGAAAGAAAGAAAGAAAGAAAGAAAGAAAGAAAGAAAGAAAGAAAGAAAGAAAGAAAGAAAGAAAGATTTCAGTTTGTTTCACTTACAAACTGCGCCAGTATTACAGTGTACTGAATGAACTGTCTTGGTTTTTCATTGACTAGCGTTCAGGCTCCAGCGGCCACATGGGTAGAACTCAACAACTGCTTTATAAGGACCTCTATTGGCCAACCGACCAAACTACAAGAAGAGGCATTTAAACCAGACAGGTTTCAAATAGTTTTAAAGTCATAACACCAAAAATAAAACAACAGAGAGGATATACAAATATATACAAAAACAATCACTGAATACATTACATTTTTTTTAAGGACTATAATCTGAGGCTGGACTGTCTCAATTCTCTGGCCAGACTGAAATGGGATTAAATAAACAATAAAAAGAGGAAAGACTGTAAATGAACATATACATTTCCTGAGAATTTTAATTATAGCTACATAAAATAATTACATCATATATACAAACAAATTATTAAGTTGTCCAGAGTGCTTATTTGGATGCTGGTTAATATGTACATTAACAAGAGTATTCTGGTAGTTAGAAATCCATGCCAGTTGAATAAGAACCAGGACAGACCTTGTTGCAAATAAATCCAGTAATAACATCCCATATTTCCATTCATACCAAACCTTGTTTAAGGATGACTCAGATTTTGGCTCATAACCAAATTCAGATGTTAGTCATAAGTCCACAAAAATGGTCTCAGTTTGCCCACCGAATTATATTCAGTGGGATGTACCCTTAGAAAAAACAACTTCTGATCCGATTATCCTAATCTCAGAAGTTTGAAGCAAACCACCCCACATGTACATAGACATGATGCACATATAATGCAATAAAAGGGAACTTTTACCCAAAAGTGCATCTTAGCTTTTGTCCTGAGAGTCGTTATGCAAAGTTGTTTGAAACTGAAAGTGGAAAACTGGTATGAATGTTTTAACCAGACTTAAGGCTTCTTAGGCCGGAGGTCTGAGTTAAAGCCTGATCTCGGGGTTTAAGGCTGAGGTCCACTGAAAGTGGCAATAGGGAGGCAAAGAAGAGAGCAGAAGGTTGGCTGCAGAGACTGGGTCTGAGATGTGAACACCCTTCCTTTCGTCCAATCAGTCGAACTATCTGGCTTATAACAAACCGATACCTCACACCTGCAAAGAAAGAAATCATTTTGGGTTGTTTGGCATTTTAGAAGTGCTCAATGGAGTTTACATTCAAATACTAATATACAGGGTCCAAAAAGTAATTGCCGATGGCTGGTACATTGAAAAAGTTTACCAGTTGTTGGCCACAAAACTAGTTTTATAACAAATATTTTTAGTGTCTCTATGGCAATGGAATTATGAAACAGTTTTTTCTTTGTGTCAAACAGTGATGGTCACTGACTCACTTTCAGTGACAAATGCTTGTTTCCATCTCACAGTAAAACATGAACATTTCATGATTTTGTTCCTTATTTTATTGATTTTTTTTTTTTCCGTTTTGCTGGCTTAATGCAAAAAAAGCTGAAACAAAATTAAGGATGAAATACTTATATTGTGAAATATTATTACAATTTAAAATAACTTTTCTTAAATATAATTTAAGATGGCAAAGCTGAATATTCAGCAGCCATTACTCCAGTCTTCAATGTCACTTGTAATCAATTTAAATTTAATCTCCAAATTAATGTAGAAGTCATTAACTTATTTAAAATAAAGACTTTCTACATTTATACCAATACTGCTACTGATGTCTCTATGAAATCGATTTTTTCTTAATTTTAGTCATTAATAATAGCCATTCAACATTACAGTATAATTGAAAGCTACCAATTTTAACATTTATTAGGCTTTAAAAAAATATAACAACTTTTAATTTAAGTGACCTTAAAACAATCTTTAGTTAAAGGCAGGGTAGGTAGGAATGGTCTAAAAAACTTATTTTTCAAATTTGTTTAAACTTTATGTACATATCAATACATAATTAAAATGTAAGTACTCTGAAAAAGAAAGTATAAAAATCGAGTGTCTGTAGACCTCTCACGACTGTTTTAAAGACAGTTCATTATTTCCATTCACTCCACCCCCTCCCTTCTGGGCTCCTTCCAAAGCCACGCCCCCAAAACACATGAACGCGCGACTCCAACCGCTGAGCTGAAGAGCATTATTTACCTGAGACAAGCAGAGAGGAAGGAGCACAGTGCACGTAGTGACATCATGTCAGAATCACATGTAATAAAAAAATCTAACGCTAATTGCTTATGAATATAAACAAATAAGATGTATTTTAGTACTCACTATCAAGCTAGCATATTGATATTGGTAAATTTAAAATATATATTTTTTGATTCGCTAACGAGCTAGTTATATAAGCTAAAAACAGGTTGCATTGATACACTTTTTTACATTACCATCAGTTACATTGTGATGAAGATGAATTTCGTGTAAGATTCATAACATATATGGTGTTCTGCATGTAGGGGTGGGAGATATTGACAAAAATGAATATCTCAATATTTTTTTCCAATATCTAGATATCGATATTCAGGCGATATTTTTGCCATCCTTCAAAGAAATGTGAGCAAACTGGCAAAGAAGGTCCAGTTGGTCTTTTGACTTGCTGCATTTGACCTATATTATTCTAGGCTATAGAAAAAAACAATAAAGGAGCTAACTAAACAGAATCTGTGGCAGCCCCTACTTTTTCCACTTACAAAACTTAACTAGGCACTTCTTGCAACAGTGATTAATAAATCAAACAACAATATTGTTGATGATCAATTCAAAGTAAAAAAAAAAAAACATTTTCAAAACGGTATGAATCCATTCATTTTTTCCCCCAAAACGCTATAAATCCATCTTTTTTTTTCTTTTTTTTCTAAATTTATGGTTTGTCTTTTTAAAAAAGTTTTTGTCTTTTATTTTTCGTGTTTGCATTTATGAGGAAAAAACAATATTACTTGACAGTTCTCCATTATGGACGCGAGCGCTCTGAAAGCTGCACTAAGACTTTCAAACTTTAACAGAGATCTCAAAACAGAAAGCACAAAGCCTTTCTTTAAAACGAATTTCGTTTTGGATTAATTGTATCTTAATTTTAATTATTTTTTTTTCATTAATTCATTAATATTTTCATTCCTGGATTAAATACATAAAGTAAATATAGGCTATCAATCACAACATAAGGTGCTTGAACTGGAGATTATATCATCGTGAACCGAACCGTAGCCTCGCCTCACAGGCCTAAAAAATGTGGAATATATTTACAGAAATCTGGTTCTAAACAAAACCATCCAAAACAAAATAAAACTATGTAGCCTAATAAATGTGCATTTCTCCGGTGCATGCGTTCACTAGCCTACTGCGAAGATCGCGAGTCAAATATCGTCAACTTCATCTTTGCAGCCGACACAGAAATTAATAAACAATTAAAATGTCTTATTGCAATATTTTACACATTCATAATCATTACTTTTGCTGGTTCTTTGAGGCAGCTTTTTAGGTTTATGGCGTTTTGGAAAAGAGCTCTTCACGTACAAACACTGTTTCACCAAGGCACAGCAGCCCTTCAGCACATAAGAACAAAAAGAGAAAAAGCACGGACTTACTAATTACGAAACTTTGATGTGGTTGAACAGGTGAAACAGTCACAAATTCCTTTGCAACTCAAACCTTCTCACGAGTTATGAAGAAAGAGAACAGCATTTCAGTTTTCAGCGCGTCCTCCTTTGATTGCTGTGTTGTGACTGGAAAAGTGCATGCAGGAGCACATGCGCAAAATGTAGGTTTGTAAAATGTCCTTTTGTAAAATAAAAATAATTTTAGGGCGAAGCAGAGGAGGTCGTGCAAGAGGCCGTGGCGTGCAACTAGGGTCCGAGGAAGTAGAGGCCGAGGACGGGGTGGTCGCTGGAAAGCTACGCCGATATTGACACGCGTTTTATTTCTTTGTTTATCCAAAGACTTTTTGTTCATTACCTTTTCTTGTACTGTCTTCTTTTTTTGCCTTGTTTGCCTTCACTAACTGCATGCCGGTAATGTGAATTTTGATTGCTCTTTCTCTGCCATTGTTTTGCTATTCCTAGGTTCCGTGCCTCTCGAATTCCTCAAATCAAACGTGCGCGCGCAAGTGGGCAGATCCCGTGGCAAAAGGGTGGTTGCCATGGTTGCGAGAGAGAGTGACAGTCGCCTAAGCCAATCCTTTGATTCGTCCCGAATCGAAATAATGAGCTGTGTTTAATACAGATTAAACGGTCTAGAGTCACTTGATTTTTATACTCTTTTTTTCAGAGTACTTACATTTTAATTATGTATTGATATATATAGAAAGTTTTAACAAATTTGGATCTTTTATTTTTATAAAGTCCTACCTACCCTGCCTTTAAGCCCATTATAATAAATGTCACATTTACCTGTACCCTTCAATATATCAGGGCAACATTTTTTCTACTGGCCCAGTCAGACAAGTTCAGATTTTTGCTTGCCCTGTCAAAAATGCAAAATGTTTTTGACCCATGTAACCTTGTAAACAGTGCTTTAAGATTTCAGGTAGGTCATTAACACCTAGGATATATACAGAAATTTAATACTCGACATTTTTGCATTATTTGAAGTGTTTTTGTCCGTTCAAGCGATATCTGAAGCGGCTATCTGTGCGCACGAGTCGTGTGTGTTACACAGACAGGAGATTCACAGGATCAGTACAGCACTGCGTTCTCTTTTGTGTCTTATTGTGCTTGAATGGTTTAAAAGCATATGCATGAATAAGAGCGTGATAATATTGTAAGAAAAGGATGACAGGATTTTTTTATTATACTTTTAACGCGTTAAACTGAAATTAATCGCATGAGTTAATGCATTATTTTGACAGCACTAATATGCATACATGCATACTGGACGCAGTAATTAAAGTAGATTACTCCAGCAAAAGTATAAATATGTAAACGCTTGTCTTACTCGTCTATCTACCACTGCTGGGAAGGAAATAAATATATTTTCTTTTTAGCCAAACTTAAGCATAAAAAGCCAACAAAAACAAACTGTACCTGGTCACACTCTGCAAAATTTTCTTCTCATCTTGGTCCAGACAAACTGCAAAGGTGGTGTTGCAAGTTCCGCTAACCTGAACCTTATCCACTTTTACTTGTGTGGTGGTCAGTTGCTGGAATACAAACAACATTATCTGAATAAAACATTAAAATACCGTAACTTGAATCTCCCAAATAACTTTAACATTCATAAACATTTGAACAATCTATGCAAGAATAAAAGAGCTCTGAAAAGGATATATGTGTATTTTCATACTCAATATAATCTATGTTTCATTTATTTATTTCATTTGTAACAAACAGTATATTTTTTATTCAATCGATAACAAAACAAGATTGAGTACAGTCAGTGTGTGGTGTAACTGAACCAAAGAGTAACCACTGGCACTGTAAAAATGAAAGTGCAACTGACACCAAAGACACAAGGGTGTAAAAACAACAGCCATGTCGTGTAAACCGGTAAAGAGACAGGTAAATAAAAACCGAAATGTTTGCTCTTGGTAAAAAAAATGTTGTTTGTCGGCTGCTACACATTGCTGCAGAAACCACACGAGAAAGTAACTGAAGGTGTTTTCACTAAGTTTGTTTCGGGTTGTTTAAACCGCAGCTTAGTTTTCTCCCATACTTCCTTCCTGCTCACCTGATTGTAGCCTTTCTTTGATTTAGAGTTTTGTCTCTTCAGAACTTCTGTCATTGTCAAATGAAGGCACTCCATTTTAGAATCTAAAGAAAAAGAAATAAATGAAGCACTTGTGATTTGGTTGATTTGGATTTACATGCACTAACAATCAGAACTGCAAAAAAAAAATCATTTTTGCAGCATTTGAGTGCAGTACAAGCAAATATTTATATTCATAACTATTGGAAACATATGTATAGTACTGTATGTGTATACTCTGCAGTTAAACACGATTATTTAATAAATAAGTTAAAATAATTGATGGCTTCAACAAAAGCATATACAATTGATTAAAACCTTGTAGCTCACAGTAGGTCTGTCTTTAAAGTTATCATTAAAAGTTAATTCCCCTATGGTGAAAATGAATGGGATTTTTACTGTGTATATACAGTGATGCACTCCTTTTTTAGGGTGCAACAGTGATTTTACAGTTCATAAGCATATCAATCATTTCATTCATCATTTCAATAAATTTAAATTTAAACAATTAACATTCCTAATTAAAATATGTTTTAAAAAGTTCTGTCTATACTGAGGTCAATGTTATTTTCTACCTAGTTCCTCAGGATTCCTGCAGGCTTTTAACAGGTTTATGGAGGTGCAGGACTTTTCTGACATCGTCTTCTGACTTCTACCACTGACATGTATCTGAAAGTAAAGGCAAAAAAAGAGAGAGGGTAAATGAAAATGGGATTACTTGCATTAAAATGAAAATGGAATGTCATTTGAAACTAATCAAAACACTGGAATGGTTCGTCTTACTCTGTTGTAAGTCACTTCCAGTGACAAAGGAACAGCCTCACGGTCTCCATCAATGCCAAATCTCTTACTGGCAGCACCTGCAAAATAATAAAAATATTTGATTCCTTAGAAAAGAAGTCAAGTTAGTCACCTTAACTACAGCAAAACACGATACAGCTATTACAACAGGATCCGAAAAGTTCTTCTTCCTTTTTTTTCCATGATGCATAAACATTTTTTGATTAGTCTGAATTTAAAGCTGCTTCCGTTGCTCAAAAATATCTTTTGAGAAGCGAAGATCTGCTACTACCCCAAAAAATATTTCAGTTAATTATGCAGATAACAGCGTGCTGCACAATGACAACGTGTAAAGAGCAATACACGCACTAAAAAGCCCTTTCGCATGACTCGTGTCAGCGATTCAATACACTGTCATGCGCCGCTTTGACCTCCATACGCAGGCTGAATTATGGAAGGGTGATTGTACAGGGTTGCAAGATAGCAAAGAAACAGAAGTAAACAGTGTAAACAGTGAGCACGTACATGCCAAAATAATTATGACCAGTCACAGGTGATGCAAATAACATCATTGGTCATCTCCTAGCAAGGTCACATATTAAGGAATGGGTAGATTAGATGGTAAGCAAACAAATTAGTTCTCATAATCAATCCGTTGAATGCAGGAGAAAATGGCAGGAATAAAGATCTGAGCGACTTTGACAAGGGGGGGGAAGACTGGATCAGAATATCTCTGAAACGACAAGGCTTGTGGTTGCTCCAAGTCAACAGTGGTAAGAATTTACCAACAGTGGTCCGAGGATTGACAAACCATAAACAGCAAGGCTCACCTATGCACGAGGGCAACGCAGACTATCACGTCTGGTCTGAGCCAACAGAAGGTCTACTGTAGTGCTAGTCACACAAAATGTTGAAGATGGCACTGGGAGGGATGCGTCACAACACACAGTGCATCACACTCTTCTGCGTATAGGGTTGAGTAGCCGCAACCAATCAGCTGCAGAACTGGACCTTGGAGCAATTGAAGAAGGTGGTCTGGTCCGATGAGTCCGTTTTCTTTTACATCACATGGACATTTGCGCTGTGGGACAACGACAAGCCGATAGAGGTAGGAAGTGTGATGCTCTGGGCAATGTTCTGCTGGGAAACCCTGGGTCAGACATTCATGTGTATGTAAATTTGACACGCCACCTAACGAAACATTGTCGCAGACCATGTACACCCCTTAAAAGTGTGTTCAAATTGTTGCTATGGCCTCCAAATTCCCCAAATCTCAATCCAATTGACCATCTGAAGTATGTGCTAGACCAACAAGTTCAATCTATGGCGGCTCCTCCTTGCAACCTACAGGACTTGAAGTATCTCCTGCTAACGTCTTGGTGCCAGATACCACAGGACACCTTCAGGGGGTCTTTTAGAGTCTACCAATAGCATATTAGGCAGGTGGTCATAATGGTTTGGCTCATTTGTATATAATTGCTTAGAAAGGAAAATTGTCCTGGTGATTGCTTTAATATACCCATGGAAAAAAAGAAGTTTCTGAAAGGATAGCATACTAAGCAATTGGCCATTCATAGAAACAAATATCTGAAATTATATCTTGTTGTTTGTTCACACTTACCCATGGCCTTGATGGCTCTTGTACCAGCTGTGTGGCCCAGCTCCAGAGAATGAATAAACACTTCAGTCCGTCTCTCTCCTCCAGCTAGTGTCAACTATAGTCAAGAATAGGAATAAAACGATTGTGAAACTATTGGATTGCATTATGGTTGTAAAAGATGCAAGACAAGTTACAAAATAGTCCAGAAAAGATGAATGAAATATTATAGTCAATAGTTAACACCAAGAAACATCTAAAAATGTATGTAGATGTCACGAGCATGTTTTAAACAATTTCTGCAGTGAAGCTAACAAATTTGAATGAATGTACAGTTTATTAAAAACAAAAAACAAAAACAGAACCCATTGGAGAAAGATGCTCCACACATTTCCCGACAGGCTATAATATATAATAGATTTATAACTTAAAAGTCTATATATTTATTAACTTTTTATGGTACAACTTTAAAGTCTTTGACTGGAACTGCCACAGAATGAGGAAATGGCTGGAGGAAATGGAAATGGTTTTTATTCACCTCTGCTTGATAGAGCTGAATGAGGGCAGGACGGGCGGCAAGGCGGCAGTAATGGAGCACCAGGTCAGCAAATATTGGTAAACGCCCCTCAGCAGCGCCCTCGGACAAGTCTGAGTCAATCTTTGATGTTTGCTGTTAAGGCAAGAACATTTGATGTAAATACATTGTTCATCAGTCATTTGATATGGGGCGGGGGTAGGGGGGGCATGGTGATAATCAAAACAATACAAAACACACTTTCACACACACAAGTTCCTCATATGAATGGCTTTATGGGATGTGGGTTTTTTTGTGTGCGTGTGTGACCCTGCCAAAAACTGCTTGCCATATAATAAAAGGTTTACTGATGTTTGTTCTTGTTACTGATTATTTGGATATGAATGCATTCTCTGTTCATGTGAATGAGTTTGTGTAGTCGTGAGAGTATCACCTGGCACAACACATTAACGGGCAGGTCCAGCAGGCTCAGAGTGTTCCGCTCATACCAGGGATCCAGCATTCCCAGCAGATTAGCTATGTCATTAGTGCTGTCCTCCGTCCCATTCACACTGAGATCCTGTTGATAAATTAATACCAATGTTTCTGTATCAAAATCTTACATGTGAATGTCTGGACTAACAATTGAATGAAAAAGAAATCATCTTTGTTTTGACTTCAAAGTGTGTACAAGTAGTGTTGGACTTTATTAGCTTAGCTTAGACCAGTAGCAAAAATTTACATACATATGCCTAATGAAACCTTAGGTTAGTTTAAGTCTAGCTGTCTTCAAACCTGGCTAAGTTTGTCTTTAAATGGTGCCAGCATGACCTTCTGGAAAAAAAAAAAAAATCCCAAATTCACACTAAAACCATCAAGAGAGACCAGAATATTTTAGCGAGGCTGGGATACCATCTAGACCAGATTAACACCATCAGAGATGTGGTTTGATATCCAATTAAGCAATGTGGCCCATACACACTAAAGGATCTGAGAGAGATAACCACACTTAAATGTGGAAGTAAAAATCTCCTAAATTGGTGATTCAAGTGTGTCTGGAATACAGGAACCACATGTGAAACTGTAATGATTGACGCAGTGATAATTACAGCCATGCCATGTGGCTGCAAGCAAGAAACACGAATGGCAACAGTATAAGCAGTTTGGTGTTTGCTACTTTTCATCATAGTGAATTTAGTAACTGCATTTACTGCAGGGCTGGTGAGAGCTATGGTAAAAACTGGTTCTGTACACACTTTGCAGATTTAAAGCAAATTCAGCTGTTACTACCTAATTTTTCATAAGTGAATTTGGTGGTTGAATGTGTTGTCATGCCAGTAAAATTCTGTGTACCGAATAGGAATTAGCACTTGAGAAGAGAAGTGAAAATTTGGCTGCAGTGTGTATGCACCTGTCCAAATTGATGAGATTTTTGCAGTCAGTCACTTAAGCCTGAAGAATAAAACCTAAAGCCCAATGCATGCTTCAGTTTTGAAGCAAAAACTTCTGGACATAGCTGAAAGCATAGCCTTTCTTAATATACACCCACTTGATAGTGTGTGCGAACACAGGTGGTAGACAAGCGTATTAGTTTTATCGTTGTCCAATGTCTGCACTATTTCTCTCCGGATAACATTTTGTTGTTTTTTTAAACTAAAATTGCAATTGCTCATCAATGTGGGAGTTTATTGTTGTTGTGGCGTCTCTTTAATTTATTTTGGACTTGACAACACGCTGTGTGGACCAGTTAATGAATGCAAAATGCATATTATGCTGATGACACAATTATTTTACACACTTCACTAGGGCTGGGTATCGTTAAAAAGTTTTACGTAAGACATTGCGTACTAAAAAAATCTTTAGTTTTATTTTTTCAGTTTGTTGACTTTTTTTACAGACTCAAAGACTCATTTATGCCGGAATATATGCCTCGCGCTCAAGCACACGCATAAAGCTCGCCGCAATGCTGACACGGCAGTATAGTGTATATTGAGGCAATTCGGTCAGTGCCTAAAAAGTATCGAACTCGATACCCAGCCCTACACGTCACTATACGCATACCTTAGTGTACATGAAAAAACCAAAGCATCAGTGTTGTAATTTCACTCACAATGCTAGAGATGGCTGATTTCAGTGGACTTGCTGAGAGCTGCAGAGAAGAACCAGAGTTCCTCAACGAAGAGTTGGCAGGAGTTGTATCCCTCCGTACAGGCACAAAGAAAAACTTCATCCTGAAAGCTTTGGTGAGGTGCGGACAGTCTCTCTCTCTTTTCCTTAGACTGCCATAGGCACGGGCAACCCTCCCTGCCACATGATCTGCCCCAAACACCACCACTCTGAGCGTAGTGGCCCCTGTTGGCCCTTCCTCCTCATCGCTACTCAGAATGGGTCTTCTCCTGTAGCAAACGTATTGCAGCTGCGAGAGGGGGGCAGGGGGCACTGGTAACCCGAAATCAGAGTTCCGCAGCCGCACCTGCTGTGGCAGAGAATTGGATCTCTTAGAGCGGACGATCACTAATTCTTTAGCCTCAGGGGTGCCCAGGCTCTTGGCTCGACAGAGAGAGTTGTTGCTGCGAGGTTTGAAGAGTCGTGAGAGGCACTTGGAAAGTCGTGCAGTGGTTTTGGTCTTGGACGCATATGCTGTACTAAGACTGTCCTCTTCTGCGTCCTCACAGAAGTCACTGTCTGTACCCGAAGCTTGAGATGAGTATGAAAGCGTGGAGAGGGGAGAGTATTCGGAGGAAGCGATCGACACCGTGGAGAACATGGAGTCTTTGGAGGCAGTGGAAAGGGAGGAGACAGTGGAGAAGGTTGAGGCACGATAGTCAACGCAACCATTTGATACAAACCCCTCCTCCAAGACATCATATTCATCATCTTCCACGTCGACATTGTCTACATCATCCTCCTCCTCCATGCCCTCAGATGTTTGAGACAAGGTCAATTCAGACTCTATGTCTAAAAGGTCGTTTAGAACATCTAGCAAAAAACAAGATGGAAAAACATGGCTCAGAGGGTCATTATTAGCTGGAGAACCCCCTTAATGATATTTTAAACTAAATCAAAGCGACTGGAAATCAATCTTATAATGTTTATAATTCCAAAACAGCCAAACAAATGTTTGAATAAGCAGAAAAAAATGGGACTGGCTTGAATATTCTGTGTCCTACCGAAATTATCCTTGTCCCAATGGAAGGTGTAGCATTTGGCTGCTGGAAGGCTGAGCGTCTGAAGAACCCCTAGTGACACAAACACAACAAAGTCTTTCTCATTAATCACCAGCCCACTCCAAACCCAACACACCACTGTTTCCCAAACCGAAAAATCATGCCATCAGCTTTATTGCTTCATGATGGCCATCCATCTTGGTTAAGTTTCTAAGAGTTGGAACCAGGTAATATGTACTACTGCTGCCCAGACAAATAGAGTAGTATGTAACCAAGCAACAACCATGAAACCCTATAGGATGTAGACCACAAATTCAAATGGCCAAAAGTATGTGGATGCCCACATATTTCAAAGCCATTGGCTTTAATAGGGAGTTTGCTATAACAGTTTCCATTCTTCTGGGAAACATGGCTACAAGGATTTGATCCTATTCAGTCAACAGAATATAAGGTGATTATGCGTGGTTTGCAGCTGAGGTTCCAATTCATCTCACAGGTGGTCAGTGGGATTGGTCTTTGCGCAAGCCAGTCATGTTCTTCCCCATCATACTCCGTAAATCGTTTCAATATGAACCTCGCTCTATTAACAGGCGCATTGTCATTCTGCAACAAAAAAGGGGCTATTCTACTAAAATGTTTGTTGAGATGTTGGCTGAAATAGCCACATGCTTTAAATAGAGGGTGTCCACATACTTTGGCCAGATAGTCTATGATGCAGCATAATCTATGTGTGTATTATACAGTATATTTTTCTTCATTCATATACTTGATAGCTAGTGAATGGTAATTGATGGTATAATGAAAGCATTTAAATTAAGATTATGTTAATATAACTAAATTTAAATAATTTTAAGGCCCCATGGAAGTTTGCTAAGCCCCCCTAGTGGGCCCCGTCCCCTGGTTGAGAACCACTGATTTAGAAAGAAAAATGGAATTTGTGAGGTGGGCTAGAAATAGGAAGTGAGACTGTACCATCTGACATCGTGCCATTGAAGGCTGGTATGTCAAGTTTTTCACGCAGTGCCTCCAGGCCACTCTCCACATGTTCTCGAGCTTTAGCTATATCTGTCATGGCCGCTGCAGACTCTAGAAGGTCACTCACTGAGGACAGGACCTGTGCCAACTCATCGTCACCAAGGCACTGAAAAGGAATCAACTTAGTCATGTTGTTGCAAGTCATTCAAAGTCAGAATCTGATAAATGTTTAGCAGTGTTTCAAATGAAGTCACCCCTGATTCTAACTTCCAAGTAATCTCACATAAAGTGAATTTCACCTTTTGCAAGTAAAACTATTATAACAAGATTTCCCCCTCCATTACTCCCACTCAACCCGTCTATTTATTCTCCATTAGCCACCCACCAACCCACCCACATATGAGTCATTTGATCACCCATCCATATCAACCAACCAACCCCAGCAGATCACACATGTCCTGACTCCCGCAGAGTGATACGCCCAAACTTTACACACACTCAATCATAATCTGATGCACACATTCACTCTGTATCAACTCAAGACTTTTGGAGCCCATAAAAACAGCAAACATCTTGTCATGTGAGGTGTACCTGCAGAGCACCGCTGATGGACTGTAGTGGGTATTTAGTTCCCAGCACTGCCTGGAAGCTGTGTTTAATGAGTGTAACGCTACTCTCTCTCTGTGAGACCTCTGCTCCACTGAGCTGCTCCGCCACAGACAGGAACTCAGCAGGCACCTCAGCCGGGTTCATCAACAACACCGTACTGCAACAGAAAAAAACATCAGAAAACATCACTGTAGTGAAGCAGAAACACTGAGCAAACACAGCAGTCGTGGCCACAGATAAGCTTAATTTAAGTCACACCTTAATTAATTTGTTCGTTGTGTTTGGTTAGGGTTTGAGCTAAACTCAGCTAGACACTTGCCCTAGCTACACTACCGTACAAAAGTTTGGGTCGAATGTGTTTTTTTATGGGGCCGTTTACACAACACTGTTTTCAGCTAAAAACTGAAAACTCTTTATGCATTTTGGCCATCCATTTACACGACAACGCCGTTTTGGGGGCCTGAAAATGCACACTTTTGAAAACGGGGTTAAACGGTATAGTCTCCGTGTAAAATACAAAAACTCGAATTTGTGAAAACACTTAATGTGCGTGCGTATTAAGTGTTAAGTCTACAGGCCGTACTCTTTTTTTTTTTTTTACAAAGTGACATGCTTGCAAAAGGTAAAATTCACTTTATGTAAGATTATTAAATTAAATATTATAATTAAAATTTAATTTATTCCTGTGATGGCAAAGCGGATATTTTCAGAATCATTACTCCAGTCTTCAGTGTCACATGATCTTTCAGAAATTATTCTAATATGCTGATTTGGTTCTCAAGAAACATTTTTTATTTTATCAATGTTGAGAACAGTTGCGCTGTAACAATGCAATGCATGCTTGCTGAAATAAAGTATTAATTTCTTTAAAAGAAAAACCCTCAATCTTTTGAATGGTAGTGCATTAGTGGATGCACAAATTTTTGATTTCAACATCAAGTTTCTTTTCATCTTATTTTATTTCATATTTTATTACTTTCATTAAGTATTGTTTTCGAAACAGACATAGAAAAATGAAACAAAAGCACGCACATCAGTCTCAAAAGGGTGCTCGACTAAAAAACAACAAGTAAAAATTAAAGTATAAAGTCGGCAACACCTAAGCTCCAAAATTATCAAAAATAATATTTATTTTCAAGACAACTATCGCATAGCGTATGTGACGTTTCGAGCACGCAGAACATCTCCACATGTTCTCGAGCTTTAGCTATATCTGTCATGGCCGCTGCAGACTCTAGAAGGTCACTCACTGAGGACAGGACCTGTGCCAACTCATCGTCACCAAGGCACTGAAAAGGAATCAACTTGTATCCTCTTATGTTGTTGCAAGTCATTCAAAGTCAGAATCTGATAAATGTTTAGCAGTGTTTCAAATGAAGTCACCCCTGATTCTAACTTCCAAGTAATCTCACATAAAGTGAATTTCACCTTTTGCAAGTAAAACTATTATAAAACTCTGATGAAGAGCCTGCGTGCTCAAAACATCACATACGCTATGCGATAGTTGTCTTGAAAATAAATATTTTTGATAATTTTGGAGCTTAGGTGTTGCCGACTTTATACTTTATTTTTTTCGAAACAGACATGCAACACATGACCTACCAGTTGAGAACCACTGAATTATACCATGGTGCTGAATAATTACGATATTTATATACCATGGTATTTACAGGGTACTTCATAATAAAAAAGCATGGTATTACTATGCTGCCCTGTCCAAAAAACATGGTGCACGTTTTTGTCAGTGAACACAAAGATTAAATTTCACATAGAAAAGGATTTGTTAAGATACTCATAACAAATCTTACTGTTAGCAGGGCAATTTTTGCGATATTGTGGCCAATGTCATAATGTCATGCTAAAAAAGACGTACTGTATAATATGACAATTAAATTCTGGATATCCAAGAACTGACACAGGAAGCGAGAGGTGAAGACTGCAACCACAAAGGGCTGAGCAATAACTGACACAACAGGATTTCCTCCTGCTTCTGTGGAAACACACTCACATGATCTTAGAACGCTGACTGGAGACGGCAAGGCCTTGTTCCTCTCTTACCAGTCTGTGGTATGAAATTCCTGATTCAGGCAAACACACACAACACAAGAACACATTATTTCATCAGATTTTAACATTATGTAACAAATCAACTTCATAGTGAATGTACTGACGTTAGAGTGTGCGTTAAGTAATCTTTAAGGTACTACTAGTGCTCTTGAAACGGAAAAACAAGTGTAGGATAAATGCAATGCTTCTTGAAACCACTGAGGGGCAGTATGTTACATCACTTTTTTCTTGATTAAAATGATGAATTAGCAGATTGGGACAAGGTTAACTAGCTGGTCCTTACTAAGGCAGTCAGTTGCCTGATGGTTTATCTTGAGTGTATTGATGTCAATGTGCTACCTGGAGCTCTAAGCTCTTGATGTAAGGTGGAGAGCAGGCTACGACACACACTGCAGTAGGGTTCAGGCCACGCTAGGAAGCCATGAAACACTTCACAAGCTTCTGTCAGAATCTCTCCATTAGATGGACAAAAAGGCACCTGCAAAGAGAAAAAAGACTTCATGTGATTTCATTAACATCAGCTTCTGGGTAAAGAAAAATTCTAGTATTAATAAGCAGTGAAGCTAAAATATAATAATAAAAGATTATGCCAAATAGGAATAGTTCACTTAAAAATTCTGGCATAATTTACTCACCCCCAAGATTCATTCTTCAAAATATCATATTTTGTGTGAAATAAATTCATACAGGTTTGAAACAACCAAAATGAGAAGACAATAAGGTTCAAGTTTTTTCTATCATTAGAATATTAGGATAGTTGTGTGATACATGCCCCCCCAAAAAATTAAAACATAAAAAAAAAAACATTAAGAACATCCACATCATAGAAGATGTGTTTTTAAGTCACTGTATGTATGAATTGCTTTTATATGTATTTTTATTTTCATTTTTTTTATATTAGATATACAAAAGATGAGTGTTGCGTCACTGAGTTGTATGCGTATTAATTATTTGTGTGAATTAAAACGGAGAAGTCAATTTAAAATATGTTAATAGCCCCACCCAGAAAGCAAATCCTGTCTATATCCCTGTGAGGGACATTAGCTCAACTGAAACCCAGTGAGGAAATTACAAAGAACACACAAACAAATTCTACAAAACAGAAGTAATTCCTAGTTTCTGATTACAAGGCTTTGGTAAATTTGTTCCAGAATGATCAACTCAGTGTCCAGGACACTTTACCTGCAGGAGTGTGGACTCAAACATGAGAGCCAAGGGGGCCACAAGCTCGTAATGACAGTCCTGTTGAATCTAAAACAGCAGAGAAAGATATACAGCATCACCACCTTTACATACCACCTATAGACAAACTTACTCTGTATTCTTGATCACATCTTTAATCTAAAATAATTTTAAATAAATACAATTTGCTAAACTTAAAGGTACACTATGTAACTTTTGGCCCTCTTTGTTTAAAAAACAAAACTGCATGCATTTTGTAGAAGAACATTGTTTTGGTCGTGCTTCGGCTCTGCATGACCGTGCGGGTGAATACGACCCTTCACAATAGATAATGCTTTACAATGAACTCTGCATTTGGTGATTTATCTGTTCAATAAAATACCTTACTCACCTGTTGAGTAATAAAAACACCATCTCCTCGCTTTTACAACATTTAAAGGGATAGTTGAAAATGAAAATTAGCCCATGATTTACTCACCCTCAAATCATCCTAATGTGTATATGACATTATTCTTTCAGACGAATACAATCGGAGTTATATTAAAAAGGCCGTTTCTGTTTTGAAGTCCATAAAAGTGCATCAATCCATCATAAAAGTTCTCAACACGGCTCTGGGGGGTTAATAAAGACCTTCTGAAGCGAAGCGATGAGTTTGTGTAAGAAAAATATTCATATTTAACACGTTACAAAGTAAAAGTCTAGCTTCCGGCCAAACGAACATTTGCAGTCTGCTTACGCCTAAAGCGCAACTTACAAAACTTATGACGTCGGAAGTAGCGTAGTGCTTCATGGCGTAGCGTAAATATCAGCAGTAAGTCGCATTACTCGCATCAGTTGCGCTTTACAGTTAAGTCGAATCCATATGTTCGTTTGGCCGGAAGCTAGTTATTTTACTTTAGAAAGTTTTTCTTACACAAACTCATCGTTTCGCTTCAGAAGGTCTTTATTAACCCCCCAGAGCCGTGTGGAGCACTTTTATGATGGATGGATGCACTTTTATGGACTTCAAAACAGAAACGGCCATTCACTGCCATTATACAGCTTTGAGGAGCCAGGACATTTTTTAATATAACTCTGATTGTATTTGTCTGAAAAAAGAATGTCATATACACCTAGGATGACTTGAGGGTGAGTAAATCATTGGCTAATTTTCATTTTTGGGTGAACTATCCCTTTAATATCCCTCAGTTCTCGCAATCTTCAAAAAGTTAAGCCATTTTTGATTCTCGTTTTATTGCGAGCTCTGACACATTCTCTTTTTGCCAGCAGACTCTCCTCTTGTCTGCGTTTTTCGGGTGATTCCGAAAACCCGGAGGTTCGAGATTTAGCGTGCTCAATGTCAACCTTCTCGCTCATTGTGACAACTAACCTATGCCACTCCCACACCATATACACGTCAAAGTAGCTGGAGCATCTTTTCTCTATTTACAGATATGACGAGACACGCGCAGGTGTGTGACGCATGTACGCAATTTAGTCAGGTCTAAAAAAATAAACACTTATAATAGGCTTACCATAGTGAATCAGGCTAAGACAAAAATACATTTTGGAATAAGGACTGATAATGTACTGATTCCTTATTTAAATGTTGTTAATTTTGTACATTAATTTTTTTTTACATAGTGTACCTTTAATTTAATTATAAACACCACCAATTTCTTTGCATAGATTAGATCTTATCTGTCACATCCTGCAGAGCCCACAAGGGGGCATAGAGATCTCAACACAGAGGGTATGGAAAGACAGTGCACAAACGTGACAGAAACTATCACATCTATGCGGGTGTAGTATTCTGTTCAGTTAGCTGTGTGTTTACATGCGTACTCACCTCTCTGGCTTTTCTGAGAATTTGCTGCAGCAGAATGAGAAAGTTCTCTGGGTCTCTCTTTAACAGCTCTTCTAGACTCCAGCGGTTCATACACCAACCAGCTGCACAAACACACAAACATAGATATGCACATATAAGAACCCTAACTGTGAAACAGGCACAAATGTGAGACTTATACTTCAGATGATGATGATATTGGTAAACAAGTCCCTCATAGCATGCATGTAACCACAGGCACTCCACAACCCGGTCACCACCAAATGAGTCAAGCACACATAAAGAACACACACATCAGACAGGAAAGGACTGGTTAATTACACGATACTGAGTATTGCCCTGAAATCTCTGCTGTTTAGGGCCAACGGGTTCCCTGCTCTAAACCAGGGTTCACCAATCTCGGTCCTGGAGGGCCGCTGTCCAGAAGAGTATAGCTCCAACCAGCTCCAACACACCTGTTTGAAAGTTTCTAGTATACCTAGTGAGACCTTGATTAGCTGGTTCAGGTGTGTTTAATTGGGGTTGGAGCTAAACTCTGCAGGACAGCGGCCCTCCAGGACCGAGATTGGTGAACCCTGCTCTAAACAGTGATGTGCAGTTTTGGTTAGAATTCTGAGAACATACTCACTGCGGTGTACAAATTGAGAGCAACAGCGTAAACAGATCATAATGGTTTAGTGATAGAACTGGGTGTAACCTCAGAACCTCATATATTTAGAACATGAACAATGCAGAGCTGAGCATTCAAAGCTTTCCTACAGATCTGCAGTGACTGATACCAATTCTACTTTATTCGAAGGACAAAATGCATCTCAGCTTCCTGCTCAACTGAAGGTGTCAAATAATACATTTCCTTTACAACAGACTCTGAGAATAACATCTTTTTTTCTGAATCTATCAACAGTGTCACACTATGCAGAAACAACATTATAACAACGTTTATCAGTAAATGTGACGGGTGTGATCTTTTTTTTTGTCTTAATACAAAAACGAGTTTCCTGGTTCATAAAATCACCAACCAAGGCAAATACAAAACTGATAAAGATTCTATTCATGCCCTTTGCAAAACAGAGAAATAAAAACAAATCAGGCCTAATTCAACTCTCCCAATATGATAGTATATCACAGCTATGTATCATGCCATCTTTGAGGCCATTTAGTTAAAAACTGCTGAAGGTGTAAAATAATACATTTCCTTTAGAACAGACTCTGAGAATAACATATTTTTTCTGAATCTATCAACAGTGTCACACTACGCAGAACATTTTACACAAACAACATTATAACAATGTTTATCAGTAAATGTGATGGGTGTTATCTTTTTTTGTCTTCATTCAAAAACCAGTTTCCTAGTATATAAAAACACCGACCAAGGCAAATACACAACTAATGAAGATTATATTCATGACCTTTGCAAAACAGAGAAATATAAAACAAATAAGGCCTAATTCAACTATCCCAATATGTTATTATATCACAGCTGTGTATTATGCTATCTTTGAGGCCATTTAGTTAAAAACTGCTTTTATAGTGGAAAAGTAGCGTTTCGTTTTGTTCACACAAATAAATGCTACAATCAGGTGCAGGTGCCGGGACGTAACATATTTTCCTTGCTTTATCATAAAAGATAAAGATGGACTCTTTTATGATAAAGCAAGGAAAATATGTTATCAAACATGTTATTTATGTGATATTTTAAAAGACTTCTTGACACAAAGTCATGATGATCTGTAGGGGTCTCTCTCTATAATATTATTTCCTGTTTAGTTTTGTTTCTGAATGTTGTCTGCATCACATTACTTGGTTGCACCACCGATTTGATGGAAAAAATATGTATAAATAATATAATAAGCAATGACGTGGTTATATATATATATATATATATATATATATATATATATATATATATATATATATATATATATATATATATATATTTATTAGGGTAATCGTATGAGTATATCTAATTGTCTATATTTTGTACTCTATGCTCCCCCAAAAAAATATCAAAACAAAATAAAATAAAAACATGCCCATCAGAGGTGTATTTGTCACAATATGCATGTACTAAATTATTAGGTGAAGACAAAAAAAGAGAAGATTGTTGTCACTTAATTATTTGCATGAATTAACACTGAAAATCCAATTTACAATTAGCCAGCAGGCCAACCCAAATGCCAAATCATGCCTATATCCCTATCAGTGAAATAAGCTCAATTGAAACCCAATGAGAAAACATACAGAAGTAAAAAAAGAAAGAAATGAAAAACTGTGATGTCAACCAACAGCGACCCATCATCATCAGCAGCAGAGGGTAAAGCCTTACCGTTCCAGGATTGCGCCAGGCTTTCTGATGGCCGGAGTCCATCCAGGCATCTCTCCAGAGCGTGCTGGATCCGGTCCTCTGTGCACGAGGTGTGCTGCATCTTGACTGTTACTATAAAGAAACATAATAACTAAAGTCATATAAAGGAAGCTGCAAAACAATGCTTCCTATATCCGATCTGTAAATACAATACCAAGAAAATATTACATAATACAGCTGAACAGCTTCCTTATATGTCCATGGAAGAATTTCAATCAGATCAGTCAAAGAAAAATGTTATGCTTTTATGCTTGAGGTTTCAGTCTGGCTCTAACTGTACATCCAATAACACAGCTTGACTAACCTGAAAGAAGCAGCAGCATGTGTAATAAAATATCAGTCATTCCAGATAATAATATCTGCATAGACAAACACACGCATGTGTCTTTTTCAGGGAAGTAAACACACAGCATCCTTTGCATGTCTGTAAATGATATTGAGGTTTAGGAAAATGTTCTACCCGGTCTCAGAGAATTTCAAGAGAACTATCGTGTTTAGGGATTATTACGGGGATTGCCTACTGTTTGTTTTTCTTCCTGATAACATTTAAAGTTCCTGACATTTACTGTTAGAGGTATGGCACCTGCCATCTAGCAATAAACAACACTAGTATGTTGCCTGGGAACACAGGGACCAGTTGCATAAACAAAAGACTGTGTTAAGAACTAGGCTGACCAGCTAGTAAATTTATTAGGGCTCTTACTTTTCAGATTCTAATGAGACCAATCTACCTTTTTGTGTAATGGCCTTAAATTTTTTTTACCAGTCTTGAAGAAAAAAAATGAGATGACTGACTCATCCGGCCACAGGATAATAAAAAATGCTGAGTTAAAAAATAATAGAAACATTTTTTTTTTGTCGATTGAAATACAGATCATGCACAGATATAGGCTACATATGCAAGTTTTGAAATCAATATAATCCTTTTATGAGAGAAAAAATTCCCCAATAGAGGTAAAGGAGTAAAGTAATGACATTAAAACATGACAAATATATTTCTCTTCCACCAGACTAATTTCCCTAAATGCAAAGAACCGCATATGGTAATTTTTTTTTTCTCCCAGTGAGTCAGTGGCCAATTATGAAAGTTTAAATTCGCAATAACTTGACATGTTCAGCTAAATGTTTCAACTTTGGCTGACATTGGCAGTTTTTAAAGTGCAGCTGTGACAGAGATATAGATAGAATCCTTACACATATTAAAGAGATAGTTCACCCAAAAGGAAAATTCTGTCATCATTTACTCACCCTCAAGTTGTTGCAAACCTGTATATTTAATTTCTTAACCTAATGTCTTTGTTCTGCTGAACACAAGGAAGATATTTTGAAGAAAGTTTGTAACCAGACCGCTTTGGGGCAACATTGACTCCCATAGTAGGAACAACAATACTATGGAAGTCAATTGTGCCCCAGAACTGTTCAGTCTCCCACATTCTTATAAATATCTTCCTTTGTGTACAACAGAACAAATGCATTTATACAGGTTTGGAACAATCTGAGGGTGAGTAAATGATTACAGAATTATCCCTTTATCCATTCAAATGCTGCTTCCCAGTCTATAAACAAACACTAGCTACACTCACGTGTTTGAATTTTGCCTTCGCGTAAAAACGAGCTCTCAAGTTAAACTTAAATAAACTTTAATTTTTAAATTCTAATTCTTATTCTCCTGTTTTTAAAAGCAAAAAAAGCAACAAAAAAAACGCGTTGTGTGTGAACGCACTCGAGTTGCAATGCATACGTTTCTGTGGATCGTTTTTAATAGGCTACAAATTAAAGTTGTTAGGTCATTATATTAGAATATCAACTTGAATGTAATATGAAAGTGTGGCACTGCCTCATATTAGACATCTGCTGTATTTTTACTTCAGAGTAAACTTCCCCAGTGTCAAAACACAAAAAATCCCCCAAACCATAGACAAACATTCAAAGAGATATTAATTCTGAGTCATTAAACTCAAAGCTCAGACCACAAATATTTTTAGATGATAAACTAGAGTCAAGCTTTTTGCTTCACTTAGCTGCTTGTAAACACTTGTCTAACGCATCCATAAGTCATCACTCACCAAACATCATTCACGTTGCATCTTGCATTAACACGCTAAGCGTGTGTCCCATTGAGCGTCATGCGTCATAAAGTCGATTTGCATAAACCAAGAAGCTGACCGCACAATATAGCCTAAGGGGGGCTGTGTGCAAAGTTTTGTTGTGATAGCCTACAAACTATTTTACAAGGGAACCTATACGTCTAAAATAAATAACATTATGAAATAGTGAGATTATTTTAGATAATGCTTCACATAATCGCAATGTTTGTTTTATTTTGCGGTTAAACTGAGAGTTTGAATGATGGATAAAATGTTTTACGAGATGATGATTTCAAAGAAGCTTTTCGAAAATGTAAAAATATATATTAAAAACACATCACATATAGGATTGTATGTCAATTTAAGAAGAGCAGAACAGTGTTGAAAATAGATTAAGCTGATTTCCTATCTGATGTCAGGGGCTTTTTCTGATCTAATAAAATACAGGATGTAGATGTTGAGTTTATCCATAGCAGCAAAATGCAATCATTCTGCAACAGAAATCTATATATATATATATATATATATATATATATATATATCATTATCATAATATTTTTTGTGGTCACTGCTGGGGGTAATTTGCTGGTGTTAGCTCAAGAGAAATCAAGAGTTTAAAACCCACATGTTGGTTTGTCAGTCATTCAGCAACTTAAGATAACTCAAACTACCAATCATATAACAAGTTACCAGATGAAAAACGAAACCTAAAGCAGTTATAGTAACTGGTCTCTGATTAAAGGTTATTTAAGGCAATCTGTTATTGTTACAAGTCACTTGTTGTCAAGCACAACAATAGGCCTGCGAGCAATAGTGGGAACAGCTTGATATGGCCTTAATGACCTTATGGAGCTCTATTACAGCCTTACCAGATTGCCTGGAAGGAACTAATTAATCACTGAACTTTTGATTGCCATTTCCATTATAACGGTGAACAAAAAGCTTTGTTTACATTTGATTGATATTTCATTGACTAATTTTACAGAAAGTTGCATCTTTATTAACAGATGCCAGGTGCAAATTAAATTACAACCCAGATGTGAAATGTGGATTTTTCCAATTGATTACTCATTGTTGTAAATCATTTATATTTGTACACAGAGACATATAGTGCAGGTCATGTATGATATGAATTTAATTCCTGTATCAAATAATTTCTAATGTCTAATTTCTAAGTTAAACACACTCTGTTAAAATGTCTTTGATCTTGTTACACATTCTGTTACACATACTCAGTCTTGACTTAGACTCGACTAAGATGGAGTCAAACACAAGACTAGAATTTGAGAGGACGGGCTCCATTGCATTTTTTACTGACAAAACTTTAAAGGGATAGTTCATCCAAAATGAATAGTTCTTTCTTCTGCTGAACACAAAGGAATATATTTTGAAGAATGCTGGTAACCAGACAGTTGACGCTAGCCATTTACCTCCATATCCATAGTATTTTTCTTTATTAATATGTCTACAACATGTTTTTCATCTATTTCAGTGGTTCTCAGCCTTTTTGACTCAAAGATCCCCACTATTACAATATTCCCCACTATATAGGCTAAGATATTGTTATTTCTGCTGTAATTAAAACAAAGCCGCTTGTTTTCAAACTTTTTTATGAACAGAAATTGGTAGTATTGATTTATTAAAAGTATCTGTCACGGTTCGCAGGTTTGCCTGTTCATGTTTGTGTGTCCTGTCCTGGTCTGATTGCCTATCAGCGTCGCTTAGTTACCAACTGCGCCGACGAGCTATCAGATCAGCCGCAGTTGTTGCAGAATGACAATGAGTTAATGTGTCCAGTAGTCTTGTGTTTGTCGTGTTCATTGTCAGATCGTTCTGAGGTTCATGTTTTGTCTCCTTGCCCTGTCAGTGGTTCTCTGTCTCCAGTTCCTGTGTTACCTGCCTGCTCTAATTTTGGACTATCTGCTCTGTTCACGATTGGTTGATCTCTACAGGGATCATCGGACTTCAGCCCATTGCAGTCTCCTCGCTGCCAAGACCTGAACTCCGACCTGTACCTCTGCATCAGTCTATCCTGCCTCGTTTACTTAATAAACTGCCTTTTCATTAGCAACTGGATCTTGTGTATCTCTCCTGTGACAGAACAATCTGACCATTATGGATCCAGCGAATGCTGCTGAACTAAGAGACATTCTGACTAATAACAATGCTCGTTTGGAACATCAAGAGGATCAGATCATGGCAACGGGTCGTGCAGTTCAGGCCTTGGTAGTGCAGGTTTCGGACTTGACCACCCAGCTACAACATCAAAGGACCGAACCTGCCCAGGTGCCCACTGTGCCCTGTGCCCAACCCACCACCTGCTGTTCCACCCGCATACTGCTCCGCTTGCATTATGGAACCTCGACTGCCACCACCAGCTGCCTATTCTGGTGAGCCTCAATTATGCCATGCATTTTTGACAAAATGTTCACTGTTTTTTGCTCTACAGCATACATAATTCCCCACTGAGGAGTCAAAAGTGGCTTTCATTTTGAACCCATGCAGGTGGGTAGAGCTCATCTTTCCCGGGAGGAGAAGGAGCGATGCAGGACACAAGGACTGTGTCTCTATTGTGGAGCTGTGGGACACATTGCAGTGAAGTGTCCCGTAAAAGTCAAGGCCCGTCAGTAGGTAAGAGGTTACTGATGGGTGGCATTTTCTTGGAAAAATCCTCTCTATCTGCCACTCTCCTCCCGGTCAGACTGCAATGGGCTGCTACGCATCATCTTTGTGATGCCTTAGTGGGCGGAAGGTAATTTCATGGACCTAGTCCTGGCCCACTAACTCAAGATTCCGGTGGTTCTACTCCCTCATTCCATCTCCGTTAATGCACTGGGTGGACAACCTCTGTCATCCATCACACACTACCGGACCGGTGAGTCTCATCACATGAGGCAACCACATGGAGGAGATTCATTTTTTGTTAATTGGCTCTGCTTTTGCTCCTGTTGTCTTGGGTCAACCCTGGCTCACACTCCACAACCCTCACATAAACTGGCGTCAAAACAATGTCTTGGAGCGAGAATTGTCATGCGTCTGTTTGGTGTTAGTTCTTCTGTGTCTTGTTCTGTGTTGCAGGATGAACAGGCGAACATGTCTAACGTGCCCAGCGAGTACCTTGACCTGAAGGAAGTGTTCAGCAAGTCTCGAGCTGCTTATCTTCCTCCGCATCATCCTTACGACGTCCTGCTATAGACTTATTGGCAGGTACGTCTCCGCCTAAGGGCTGATTATACTCCCTTTCTGCTCCGGAGAGGGAGGCCATGGAGAAATATATTTCTGATTCCCTAGAAACTTATCAGTCCATCCTGCCTTGATCTTTTCTGTTTACTTAATAAACTGCCTTTTCATTCGCAACTGGATCTTGTGTTTCTCTCTTGTGACAGAATCACTCTAAAAAGTAATTCAGGGGACCTGTTACCACAACTTAAATAAATGCATGGTTGCAAGTTAAAAACTCTAATTTATTGTTTTAATTAAACATTTTAAGTTGCAAACATTATTTTGTAGAGTTCTGTTGACATAATAATGTTGATCATTACAACAACTTCAAGGCACACTATGTAATTTTTCACTGCTAGGGGTCGCTTATTCAATACAAAGACAATACAAATACGGACGAGGAGCCCTGCAACCCCACAGTACCCACCAAGCCAGGGGCCCTGGCCCCCTGAACTGTCGTGTCCGCCCTGGCCCTCTGAACTGCTGATGCCACCCTGGAGACTTCATAGCCTGCCAGGTCCGCCCACGCCATGCCACGACCCAGGTCCACCCATGTCATGCCACAGTCCAGGCCTGTCCCCCTGCACGGGCCTGGCCCACCATCCCTCCTCCAAGACCTCCTCCACTCAGCCACCCTCCTCAACTTATGTTTGGTTTTGGTTTTGTTGGGCGTCGGGAGCCGGCCTTAGAGGGGGGGATCTGTCATGTTTTGGTTTGTCTTTGTCATGTTTCTGTGTCTTGTCATGTGATTCCCTGTTTGCCATGTGATCCTGCCATGTGTCTTGTCATTGGTTTATTGTCTGATCATTGTTCACAGGTGTCCCTTGTCTTGTCATTAGTCTGTGTATTTAAGCCCTCATGTTTGCCATGTGTCTTTGTCTTGTATTTTGGTTGTGTAACCACTGTCTGTGAGGTTCATGTTTTGCCAAGCCATGCCATGCCACGCCACACCATGCCATGCCATGCCAAGTCTTTGTTTTGTATTTTGTTTTATGTTTTGGATCTTTGAATAAACTGCACTTGGGTTCTACAAACTTGCCTCCAGTGGATCACTACATTACAGTATTAAAGATTTATTAATGATACGAAAGCCACTGGAGCGGAACAAGGCCGCTGGAGCGATTGCTAATGAGAGACAAGCATGACACATGGCTCAAGAGCAGTAGAGCTTTTATTATGCCGCAGTCCGTTTCTTTTGGTCATGCGTATATGTGGGGTAACATAGCGCTGTTTTATCATATTAGATGCATTTGAGTGTTGAAAGTTGTTATAATGCTACTGTGTGTTCGCTCGGCGGTGACTATATGAGACACTTTTTGCACAGTGCAGAGAGCTAGATTGATGTTGGGTTGTAAAAATGGCACTCGTGGTAAATCAAGAAAACAAGATTTAAACAAAAAGACTAACTGAGTTTAGCTATATAACAATGATTAGTTTTCTGTTGATGAATGTACTGTATCCAAACAGTTGCTCATCTGTCTAATAAAACGCGTAATATATTAAAGTGTATTTGGTGTTTCCATGGTTTCTACAAAACAAAACAAAACAATCATGGGTATTTTATGGGTAACTCAGTTATGATGTCATTGATAGGCGACACACGGACACGGTCTGTGTCCTGGTTAAAACTGCTTATTTCTCTGTATTTAAACATTCTTAGAAACATTTGGGATAATGTAAGTACACAACTCAACAAAATATATAACATTGTTCTAGTGGTTTTTGGAAATTTAATCCAACAATCTTACATAGTGTGCATTTAATATCGTCTGTAATTTAAACTCAAGTTTCTTTGTTAATTGGCTTTTAAAAAAATTTTTTTAATTAGGTTGTAGTAACAATGAAATTGTCTTGATGTCTTTTGTAATTAGGCAGTGAAATTTTTGTTCCCATGCTTTGCATAGGACTGGATAAGGAGGAAAAGTTTTTAAATTAAGTATTAATTTATTTGTTTTTAGTGAAGGAAAAGACTTGTTGGTGTTTAATGCTGTTATATTTGACATTTAACAGAGTTTCTGTAATGTTGAAGTTTGGTTACCATTGTGCTGAAGAGTACACATGAAGGTAAACACTATTGACTATAAGCAATGACTGTGCTAATGCCAGTGACAAGTAATATCATGTTAAAGAAGTTAAGTGAATAAGTGATTAATTGGTTCCAACTCTGGTAGTTGGAGCGACTTAATGTTTTTGAGTAATCAACTTAAAAAATTGTGTTTAAGCTACAAATTATTAAGTTCCTTTAACTCAATGTAGATTGTTGGTTGAATGTAAATTTACTCAAAAGTTGTCATAACTAAAAATAATAATAATTATGCAAACTGTTGCGTTAATTTTTTGTTGTTTAAAAGTTGTTTGTTGTTTAACTAATGTTGTCTACATTAGTTAACATGAACTAATAATGAACTGCACTTCTACAGCATTTATTAATCTTTGTTAATGTTAATTTCAGCATTTACTAATACATTATTAAAATCAAAAGTTGTGTTTGTTAACATTAGTTAATGCACTGTGAAGTAACATGAACAATAAATGAACAGCTGGATTTTTATTAGCTAACGTTAACAAAGATGAGCAAATACAGTGACAGGTGTATTGCTGACGGTTAGTTTGTTTAGTTGATACATTAAATAATGTTAACAAATGAAACCTTATTGTAAAGTGTTAATTATATTATTTGGGATTAGTTTTAATATTTAATATATTAATAATCATGCAGTCCCTTTGTTAGTTTGCTAAGGGCCCCCAGGTTGAGGAGCACTGCTCTAGATCATTTTTACATCATTGCTCTGATTAGTGGCATAATAAAAGATCAAACTGGTGCAAACAAGTGACCAGCAGCCATCAGTCAGTCAGATGCCTATAACCCTTTGTTCATTTTGCAACCTCTGAAAATGTGGAAGTGACCTTGTTGACACGTAAAAGGATGTGTTCACATCCTCTTATGTGAGAGGATGATTTCATCTGGGCAACACAAACACAATCCCAGCAAACTTCCTATGTGAAGCAAAGAGGCATTTGAGGTGCGCAGACTATGAACAGAATGAGTGAAATGCAACCAGGGCCTTTGCTTGAAGTACATTATCCTGAGTCAGCAAAGGTGTGTTCAAAATTTGGATGTTTTGATTCTAAAAACAAGCATGAAATTCAGTTTTAGCCATTTTATCCAGCATTATTTGAGTGAACAAAACAACACAATACCCCATACACTACAACTTTTTGAGACTTTTAAACAGATGATCATTATGAAACGGGGACAGTACGAACACTGGACAATAAATTCCACATTTAAGATAACCTCAAATCCTAACAGCATATCTGATGAGATGCTCTCTTCATCTCAGCTGATTCACGTTCCCACTGTGAACCAGCATGAAGGTTCATCTCAGCTAGCTCCTTCTCCTGATCATATTTCCAACAGTCCTGTACAGGAAGGTTGCTCCCGAGCTTTGCCGAGGAAACAGGTGTTGCTCCATTGTTGTGGTGCGATCGGCCGCTGTGATAGACTCCCACACCGCGAGGGGGTCGACGCTCATTGTGTGGAGTCTCTGATTGATGGGGACCAATATCCCCAATGCGCCTTCTCCTGTGAGCCTAGAGTCTTCTCATCCACATCCCTCCCTCCCACAACAATAAGGACAAACTCCCCCTGCCGTGATCGTTTTAGGAAATAACAGCAGTCGAACAATGGTGACAACATTCAATGGTAAGTGCTTCCTTTTTATATGCTGCCGCCGACACAGTGGCCCGGTTGAGCAGATACAGTAGGATGCAGGGGATCTATCACAGAGCAATATTTACCAGAACCAGGATGCTGATTTGCTCCTGTCTAGGCGGAAATGAGGAACTCTATTCTTTCCTTTTTAGCCTCTATTGGTACCTGTGGGAACTTTACACTCACCTCAGTTTGAGAGCATGTTGTATTGAACAGTGAACTGAGGGGTAGTGTGCTGTATAAAACAAGGAAACAAGCAAATTCGTTGTGAAAAAAAAAACGTTCTACTTTGTTTAGTTTTTGCTGCTTTGTATATGAAACCATTTGAATATTTTTTATACATTTTGTGTACAGTAGTGGGCAAAAGTGATGGGCATTGTTTGTTTTTTTTTCGAATGACCCTACAAGTTTGATAAAACCATCAAAATACGAGGACGAGGATATATATATATATAGGCTATATATTAATATATTGTTAATATATAGTTAATATAATATTGTTCTTCCCTCATAAAATATAAATATGTAAAGGTATTTATCTGACAGAATTATTTGAGAAAAAAATTGGGTACATTACAGTTACCCAATTACATCTTGTTTTTGCATGTGTTAATAATTTTTTATGACAGCCTGACCAAAAATTATGTCAGCACAATTTGGCAGGTTTCATTGCGTTATCACAAAAAAAGAAAAAATGCAATATGCTTACAAAATCTTTAACAAATTTTTGGATGTCAGGATGTCATCCAAAGTTTGAAGTTTTCCTAAACTGGACATCACTTTTGGCCACTACTGTATGTCTAATGTGTACTGTATATGATGTTTAATATCTTTTTTTTTAAATGATATATATTTGATA
This sequence comes from Abramis brama, assembly GCF_963993115.1. NCBI lineage: Eukaryota > Metazoa > Chordata > Actinopteri > Cypriniformes > Leuciscidae > Abramis > Abramis brama. Next base: position 20,571,596 of record NC_139973.1, read on the forward strand.
TATTATTTTTATTATAGAAAGATGATGAAAAACAACTTTAGAAAGATCTGAATACCTATTTATTCCTATGGATGTTCTTTTTACCAAGTAAAATTATGGAAATCCCCATATTGTGAAATTTACAAGTGCCCGTCTAAAGATGTAATACTGTAGTGTACATATTTCGAATTTACGCACTATTATTGTTCTGTATCCAGTCTGTTTGAACAGAATTTCTGTGTTCTGAGTTCCTTTTATCGTGAATAACGATAAGATTGAGTCATAAGCAGCTTAAGTATTTGATTCTAGTGTATATAATGTGGATAAATAAGTGTGCCAGTGGAATATAAATATGTAGAATAAATAAAGCACATTCTATATTTGGAAAGGATCACATTTTGTCCATGCCAGGTGTGCGAGTTCACAGGTAAAAACAGTGAGGAATATAAAATTGATTGAAAAGATATGAACCCTACTGTCATATACAAACAGGAAGAGGTTTAACACAAAACAACTTTAGCATGTCTTTCATGTCAGACATAACCAACGCCTATGTCTGATTATAAAGGAGTTACTTTCACTTCAAATTATGACTCAAACCTAACGAATTCTGAACATAGAGGAGCTGGCTGACAAAAACATGTATTATGGCAGCCATTTAAACAGAGACAAGTGTAATGTAAAAAAATGCATAATCGCTGTGCCTGAATACGGGTTTTGGGAATCTGCTTTTGGAAATCATACATTAGATATACATATTATCTATTATATACTATTATATACTATTATATACTATATATATATATATATATATATATATATATATATATATATATATATATATTATATACTATATAGTATTAGTGTGTACATAGATATACACACTAATACATAGAACTAATACATTACTCTATAACTTTCCTACAGTCTGAGCACAGACATGTTTTTGTCCAGTGACATTTTACAGGCTGACCAGTGTTTAAAAGCAATGACACACACACTGATGATCGTCACCACTGAAACTTTCATCCAGTTTCATTTCCACAGTCTAGTTGCACAATCTGTGGCCCTCCAGTAGAATTTAGATTAAAGGGACAGTTCACCCAAAGATGAAAGTTCTGTCATCATTGTTGTTCCAAACCTGTATGAATTTCTTTCTTCTGCTGAACACAAAAGAAGATTTTCTGAAGAATGTCAGTAACCAAACAGTTGATGGATCCCATTGACTTCCATAGTATATACTTCAAAATATAGTATTTTATGTTCAGAAATTCATACATGTTTGGAACAACTTGAGGGTGAGTAAATGATGACAGAATTTTCATTTTTGGGAACTATCCCTTTAACTGGAATTTAAGCTTGGCCAATGATCTGTTATTAAGTGAAGAACCTGTTATTTTATTCAAGTGGATGTGTCACAAGCAATTATACTTAGCCTATTTATTTATTTATTTTATTGTAGTAATTTCTGTTGTACTGTACTGAAACATTTATATGCAAATATGCAAAATCCATTTATCTGTTAGTTGAAATGAACCAAACCCATCTTCCTGTGGTTTAAACTGAACTGTAACATATTTTGACATTCCTGTCTCTGAAGTTGCTGATGGACAAGCACATGACTGCCTAAAAAAAACGTCCTTCTGTATGTATTATAAGAGTTTCTGTCGGATGCTGTTTATGCACGAAAAGGAGAAGTATCTCGCTACTTTAAAGCTGTAGTCAACCAAAACACTAAAGGCCAGCTCTTGCAGAGTGACTATGAACTTTCTTCCAGAGTGCTATAGCAGCAATGAAAATAAATATATCATTTGAATATTATAGACAGTATTAAATAGAAAACTAATTTGCAAGTAAAATGATTTCAAGAGTATTCAGTTTTCAGCTGCATGTATAAATCAGACCCTTGAACCTAGAGGCTTTTCCTCCATCATTTTTTGAAAATATGTGTGCAGTGCATCACATGAATGCATCAAATACTATGAGTCTAACAGAATCCAAAGCACATGAATCTACAGAGCTGAAACATGAAACATCAGCTGTACTTGTGGGTCTGTCTACATCTTACAACCAATCGATATACTGTACATATGTATGAATACAAATATTTTCAAATGTTATCTTTCAATGTCATATACACCCCCCAAATAATCTTATTGAATCTTCTGTGAGAACTAGAACGACATCTGTAAGTCTGTAGCTTGAACATGATAAGATCTCAGACTTAGCTGCTGTTTTTACATCTGACCGTGCACCACAGAGGAAGACAGAAAAAGATTGCTTTAAGCGCTAAACATCTTACATCTGCATTGTTTGAGCAATAGAATCATGTAAAGTAACATATACGCACAGCAATGCTGTCATATCCCTATATTATAGGACTGCATTACTGTGTTGCATACAGGTAGATGGATATCATTCAACAGTATACGGTTCAGAACAGCGGTCATGCATGCCTCACTGCACAGAATCAGTGAATAGTAAAGTTTCCATCTGACATCCTCAGCTGAGCGTCCTCGGTCTTAAAAAACTCGATTTAAAGGGTCTTGGATCAATGGGGGTCTTCACTTGTGAACATTTGAGCTGGTACCTTCTGATGCTGGCTAAAGCAAATCACGAGCAAGCTTGAATTCACCTGCACACCAATGACTTAAACTTATCCTGAGTTTTATTCTTTTCCAAGGCTATATTGAGCTCAGATTTAACCATCATGGTAGGCCTACGGGAATGCACCACAGGAATCGCTTACCTGGAGTTGTTAGCCTCTTCCCATGATTTCTTTGCCTCTTATCAGCATGCGGGGTGAGATGGAACCGGTGTCCTCGAAGCGTAATCCAGCACTTAAGATGAAAAGAGATGGAAATGTAACCACATCCTTCAGCATCAGCCTACACAGACGCTGAAACGACGGCAGCAACAACAGGAGCAGTCTTCAGCACGACTGTGGCGCTTTACTGACACTAAACAGGAACTCAGAGAGAGAAGGTGCAGAAGAACTCAAAGAGGAAGACATGGGCTACATGTGTTCATGAGTGGGAGGAGGTTTAGCTTACACGCACGGCTTTTGTCCTTTGACAGATGCCTTAGTTTTTATTAATGCCATGGATGGCAATTTGCCATAAATGGTAAGCTGATCTTAGAAATGACAGCTTTTGTTGAGAATACTGAAAAAATAATTTTAAACTGCCATGTAGATATGTTTAAAATGTTCTCAAACATAAGAGTATTAGGCCTACCCACAATATCAAAATAATTAGTTTTCTTTTTAAAAAGGGTACAGGTTCTTCTTAATGATTTTTTACTCGTTAGTTGTATTGTCTGAATAACATAACATAGTGTGTTTTAAGTCTGCTTAAATCTAACTGCCGACTCAGCCTCTATACTCAGAGTAAGATCACATTTTAACTTCCCCTGAGGGCAAAATTTGCATTTTATACAGTAAGAATGTCTCAGTCACTCTCTGTCTCTTCCCTTCTCAAAAATCGCACAGCACACACATTAGTCAGCTGAACAGTAAGGTAGACATCACAATGAGTGGAACTCATTGAATATTGTGTGGCTTTTCTAAAGAAGGAACTTAGCTGATAACCCTTCCAGTCAGAAGGATCATGCCAGGAAGCTCATAATTCTAAGTTATAATATGCTATTGTTGATCTACCATTGCATATTTAATATGCAATGGTAGATCAACAATAGCAAAAGATAGGCCTGTGACACTTGTTTAGACATAGGTTAGGAATGGATGAGCTTGTCTAAGTGGAAAATGAAATACTGCCATCTAGTGGTCCAACCGCTTAGCAGACCAATAAACAGAGAAGGTAGCCAGGTGTTTGTAGATTCCAGTGGATTGGTGTTGTATGATTAAAACGGGAAAATTGATTGGGTACATCTTATTTGTAAATTATCAAAAACCCGTAAACCATTCTGTTGAATATGCTTTCTGAGCTTGAACTTCCTCAAATTAAAGCCAGAAATAGCCTATAGGCTACGTAGCCTGAAAGGTCGTAGACCTATTCGTTTGTTTTAAATGACTGAAGGCCTATTTGTAAACGACTTAGGCCCAGGGGTGTTTAAGTCAGCTGTTTAATATAAATCACTTTAAAATAACTCTGATGTTATGATCTCTGTTTTTATTTACATTCACATGGATAATCGATATGAATTTTCAGACTTGAAACGCATTCTGACACCCATGCTATTTGCGCATGCGTCTTCTAGTTCCAACAGCCTGACCTGCGTTTCCAAAAAGCATCGGTAAGCCTAAGTATCGTTGAACCATTGCCGCCAAATGGCATTGTTACCAATTTAGTTCACGATGCTTTTGAGAAGCGCAGCCCTGTTCAGTTCCCATCTCGAATCAATCATCCAAATTCAGGCGAAGCTTGACTTGACGTCGCTACTAGAGATAACCAGTGAATTTGAATGACCGTTTGATTTCATTTATCATATAGAGCTGAACATTGTTATTCCTGAAATGTTTGGAGGCGCGCTAGTTGGAGCATTTGAAGTGTGCCCTTGTTACAATTGAGACAACTTTTATTTAAAATAATACATTCTTTATACTGCACTCAGGGTGAGAATTAGCCTAGAAAATGGCTCAGAGGCCTACTACATAGTCTAGCCTAAAAGTTATATTCCACATTCTTAAAAACAACGGTTATTTAGTCATATGTAGTTCCACGAAGAACCTTAAACATCCACCTTCTGTTGCACAAAAGTTTCTTTATACTGGAAAAGGGTTCTTTAAAAATTTTAAACGTTCTTCACGCAAAGAAAAAAAAAAGTTATTTACAGAACTTTTCACTGAAAGGTAGGCTACTTTAGGGAACCTTTATTTTTAAGAGGTCATAATCCCACTCAAAAAAAAAGAAGAAAAAAAAAAGAAAGTAGTTTGAGTAAACCCAGAAAGTGCACAAAATAGGAGGGTATGCCTATTGTATTTGCATAACCTATTGCCTACACACTATAGAAGATTCAGAACATTATTTCGATATATCGAAGTTATAGGTGATATATCGCGGAGTTATAGCACCATATTCGCGAATAGAATATCCTGTTGAGGTTACTATAGCAACGGCAGACCGCTCGTGTGCTTTTCATTGGATATCCATTCAGGATGAGTAGCAGCTACATCGAAAAATATTATTGTCTTTTCTTTTCTTTTCTTTTCTTTTTTTCTTTACTTTTCTTTTCTTTTCTCTTTTCTTTTCAGAAATATAACATTTGCATAGAGGAAATTTACATAGGTCCATAGCGACAATATTTTTTCTAAAAACTGGATAAGGTAGCCAATGTGTCACACAAATATATGCTTATAAAATATAATCGCTGTAAAAAAAAAAATCATAAATAGGCCTTCCCTAGGCTAAATAATGCAACAACAAAAAAAAAACTTTTTGTTGTATTGGTCTGTATAATTAAAATGTATTTAATAAAAGCAATATTTTATGGTAGGCTAATTTTATGGCATAGGCTGTCCTCCTTCAGGTAAGCGTGTGTGTATTGAGCGAGAAAGGATTTCATCAACCTGATCTAAAAAGTGTTACAAATGTGAAGACCTCGTGCAAAATCTGTTTAATTAGCTCATGGACAACCATAAGTTACCAGGTTTAAAGTCGTGGTTTGCTTTTAAAAAGAGCATTATCCGAATATGCACTGATTAATCAGAACAGCATTCAAATGCAAAGGAAGCCATTAACTTTGGCTGCTATATAAAATAAAAAGGCACCAACCGTAAATTTTTGTTATCAGAAAATGAAACTTATTAATAAGACCAAATTGAATTTTCCAATGCATGGCACAATGAGACTCAGAAAAAAATATATGCAAAAATTGCGTTGTATTCATCTTTCTCTGCCTTATAGTTTTTATGAATTAAATAGGCTACGCCACAATTATAAAGCAAATGGCATTAAATATTTATTACTGTAACTAAATTACAAATTAAACTTCTATTCTCTTTATTTCTATTCCTCGTCTGCTCTGGTTTTATTGATAATCTACCAGTGGATGTCGTTGTTCTCTCGAGTGTCACTGCTGTAGATGAATGAGCTCAAAGCTCTGCGTAAAAGACGCGTCCGACTCTGTCTCCATAGAGCAGAGAGAGAGAGAGAGAGAGAGAGAGAGAGAGAGAGAGAGAGAACGGGGCAACGTGAGTGTCTCCTATCTCACTAGAGCTCAAACTAACGGGATCTTCTTATATCCTCTACATGCACAGAGATTCAAGAACCAGACAAGTGAAAGCGCGAGTCCATTACTCCAGGAAAAAGAGCGCCAGCACGAACTCAGATTGCTTTGTGACTTTCTGCTTTTGCTGAACTGTTTGACGGAGGTACATTGAAACTGTGTGGAGATTTCCACTGCGATTTTCTTTAATTGCGAAAGTGTAGGCTAAATATTGCCGGATTTTCCGCAGTGGTTTAGATCAGGTATCCAGGAGTTTGCCCATGTGTTGGAGTCAGATTCAAATTCAGATTCACATTAGTTTGTTATTTGGCACCGGTTTGATCGTGGTGTCATAGCGGCTGTGGATTGATCTCGCTCAGATTGTCAACTGATTTCCCCCCGTTACATCTGCAAACAGAGAACGCATCTTCTCATTAGGACACGGCTGTGTTTCAGCTCAGAGAGACTGAGGAAGGCGCGTGATGATGTTGAGGGTCTCGGATGCTTTGGTCACTTTGGTGACTCTCTACTGTGTGGTCAACGGGACTGTCGGCGGATACGGCATGAGCATGTTCGCCGCTCAGACCTCCCCACCGGATCCGTGTTACGACGAGAACGGTCACCCCAGAAGATGCATCCCCGATTTCGTGAACGCGGCGTTCGGGAAGGAAGTGCGCGCGTCCAGCACCTGCGGCAAAACACCGAGTCGGTACTGTGTGGTGACTGAGAAAGGGGATGAAAGGCACAGAAACTGCCACACGTGCGAGGCGTCGGACCCAAAGAAATATCACCCACCTGCTTACCTAACCGACCTGAACAATCCTCATAATCTCACCTGCTGGCAGTCGGACAATTACATCCAATATCCTCAAAACGTCACTTTAACATTATCCCTAAACAAGAAATTCGAAGTGACCTACGTGAGTTTGCAGTTCTGCTCACCCCGACCAGAGTCTATGGGTATCTTTAAATCAATGGACTACGGCAAGTCCTGGGTGCCTTTCCAGTATTACTCGACCCAGTGTAGAAAGATGTTCAACAAGCCCAGCAAAGCCACGATCACTAAGCAAAACGAGCAAGAGGCTATCTGCACAGATTCTCACACCGACATGCACCCACTCTCTGGCGGCTTGATCGCGTTCAGCACCCTGGACGGGCGACCTTCCGCGCACGACTTTGACAATTCACCAGTACTTCAGGATTGGGTGACTGCCACTGACATTAAGGTTACTTTCAGCCGACTGCACACTTTCGGAGACGAAAATGAGGATGACTCGGAGCTGGCCAGAGATTCCTATTTTTACGCCGTGTCAGACCTGCAGGTCGGAGGCAGATGTAAGTGTAATGGACACGCGTCACGGTGCGTCAAAGACCGGGATGGAAACCTAGTGTGCGAGTGCAAGCACAATACAGCCGGACCAGAGTGTGACAGATGCAAACCGTTTCACTATGACCGACCCTGGCAGCGCGCAACCGCCAGAGAAGCCAACGAATGTGTCGGTAGGTCCAACTCTTTATTTCTGTCTCTGGAAAGCGCCTACTGCGAGAGCATATCACCAAAGATAAATCGTTGATCTTTCGTCGCACGCACAATTTGTTTGAGATGAGTTCGAAACCATCCATGACTGCCTAGTGAAAAGTGCGGGTGTTTTCTTTTTAAATTCAAGCATTTCGCATCTAGTGAATGGATCTTTCAGGACCATCACAGTAGCTATATAACAATATAGGCGACAGATTTATGGAGAAAGCGCGATGATTTTGAGGAAGGAAGATAATCAAAATCTCTAATTTTTACAACACTTGAAATAATGGTTTGAAGATACTATTGTCAGTCCTGAGTTAAACGAATACAAATTATTACAGGCTATCATGATCTTATAGCCGATTTTTATTAAACTCGCGGCATCGAACATCTCGAGGTTTGATTAAATGTAGGAAAATAATTTCTGAATGTTCAACTTCATTTTAAGGTCTGGTTTTGCAGTCTTTTTTATTTAGGCTACTATTAAATAAAAGTTTATACTAAAATAAAACAAATGGGAATTTTGGAAACTTAAGTTCGCTTACACTACATGTAGCCTACGGAAAACAAAATAATGCGTTAAATATATATATATTTTTTTTAAAAGAAGAAAAAAGGAGGAAAAAAGACAAGTTTGTCATTTGTCCAGTAGGCTATAGCTTGTTAATATGCGTTTTAATGTTTGTATTATAAGCATTACAAACAAGATATTTCAATACAGTTTAAATAATAATAATGTTTAAATAATATTCAGTGTTTATTATTAGTTTAGGCGAAAAATTCGTATATCCGGCATCAACACGCATAATGGAAATAAAATCAATTTGTAAAAAAAAAAAAAAAAAAAAAAAAAAAAAAAGGTGAACAGGTGTCTTAAAAACAAACAACATTTTGTCGTCTAAAGAGCAATGTGATAAAAGTCTGCCAATGAGCCGCCTCGTGTTTTGGCCCGTGCACTCACTTTTATCACTGTCATTAAAATACATTTGCAGACATATATCCAGAAGATCACTTTCAAGTTAGGCTTAAATTAAATGATTTTATTTCGAGTTATATCACAAACAAAATACAGATAAAAGGCTACAAACTATCGAATTAACAAATCAGCAGCGCTGGTTAGGTTCCTAACTATTTATTTACATGTTAATATTATTCACTCTCAGGAATAAAAAAAAAAAAGGTACACAAACTATCACTGGAATGGTACCCTTTCAAAAGCTACACATTTTACCTAATGAGTGCATATAGCCTATCTAAATGGTACCAAAAATATACATATATCTTACAATATCCCTAAATGGAACATATAACCTTCTTAAAGGGTACTGAGTGTTGTTACTGATATTTTATTAAGCATTTGTAAAAATATATTTTGTATTCACAGATATTTGTAATGCACAATACCATTGTATGAGAAAGCTGGGGAATATGGATATTTAGCCTATTGCTAAGGCCACAAAAACAAAGAAGTTAAACCATTAACACTTAATTTAATAAACGAAGAACATCATTTATAAACTAAATTAAAAGTCATAATTCGCCCTGAATTGTCTGGCCACTCTTAAGCCGGTCTAAACCAAACTGAAGCCCCTTTAAAGCAGTCTCTTTATCAGCAGCTTGAAAGATAAGATAACTCTCTGGGTTATTAAAAGTGCATATGGGTCCAGCAGATGCATAATAGTCTGTAGATTAAAACATCCCTTCAAATAAAATAGGATTAATACTGACAATGCCCTTTTTGTATGTCAGTGATTTCACTTTGCCTATACTGTTAAATAGAATATATGGAAGAAAAAAAGCTGTACCTCTTTGGATGAAACTGTCTGCATCTTAAAACATGATGAATAATAATACTATTTAAATACATTACATCTATTTAATGAGTCTATGTCTTTAACAGATATAGCTTTCATTGCTGATTTTCTGTCAATCAACTTAAAAATTCAGTTCAATATCAGAATGACTTAAGCAGTCTGTATGGATTGAGGGTGCACTGTCAAGTCGACATGCAAATAATGCCTGGTCCTGCATAACCAAATCTGAATCATAATGAAAAGAGCCGGATAATCATCATCTATCATTAATCACACATTTCGTAAGCAAATTTTGAATTTTTCAATGACTGTTTTGACTCATCTTAAGAGAAGAGCTTGTTCTTATTCTTATTTCTCTAAGTAAGCCCTATATGTATCTATGCACTAGAACTGTAAACAAACCAGTTTAGATGCCATTGTCACACAGGAGACATGAATTGCTCCCCTGTATCCTTGACACTTTATTTAAACCGGGCCTTCATGAGTGTGTCTTGTATGGGACACAAAAGATCGTCACTCACAGCATCCATCTTGCTGTCAGCGAGCCGACGCTTTTGCCGAACATTCCTCGGCTGTGTTTTTCCTGAGCGCAGTGCCATCAGATCCAGTGCCGAAATGAAAAGAGAGTGCAAGAGAAGGAAAAGGAGTGAAGAAGTGAAAAAAGAGGAGTGAAGGGGTGGGCAACGTTAAAGCAAACAGAGCTTAAACAGGAGAAGAAAGAGCCGTGTGACACCTCTGAGCGAGGGCAGAGCCCAAGGGAAAACCTCTGTGTGCGAGTGAGGGCAAAATGCAATCAAACACCTATAGAAACACTATGGCAACCTCTCATTCATAACCCAAGCCTAAATATGGAACGTATGTTGTAAATGATCTGACTGAGGGTTTGGTCCTCTTTCATCACTACTGTATGTAGGAGAAACATTCCAGCATTCTGGGAATTATTTCAGTGTAACTCTCTTTGTTGGTCCTAATATGTTCATGTACTAGATTGAACCCTTACTGAAAGGAAAGGAGCTCGAGTTGAACCGGGATGCTATGAATTCCATTTGCTAAATATCATAAGAATATAGATATTGGATAGAATGATTTGAGAATATGAGGGAGGTTTTAAAGTGAGTGAAACATAGGACAAGAAATAGTGTTGAGAGAGAGTGTTTAATAGATAGCGATCAATAACTAGGACTGCAAAGAGACCTAGGTTTCACTTAAACTGCACTTAACTGATTGGAAAAGGAGCCGTATAACCCCCTGAGTGCCCCGTTAATGTGGCCTTAGGGTATTGATCAGCTAATGCCATTGAGAAGCATAATTCCTTAATGCATTGAGCCATAGTCTGAAGCCTGTCAAGAATACAAAATAAAGAGAAGGCGGCCATTCTGTGAAATAGGAATGCCACTCCATGCTTGGGAAAAATCATTCAAATTATTATTATATTACATACAAATCATTTTCAGATCAAGTCATATTTATGTATATAGTCTTTACACTATACAGATTGTTTCAAAGCAGCTTCAGAGTAAACGGGAAAATAACAGTGTTAATGTTGTAAAATCAATCAAATCTTGATGACAGAAGAGTTCGTGTTTTATCTCAGACTGGTTTTAGACGAATGAGGGATGTTTCTCTGTCCTCTATTGTTGGAAGTAAAGCATATCGCTGTCAGGATACAAATCGTTTCTCTTGTATTTCCCGCATGTGCTTGTTTCTCTGTCACAAAGTTAAGTTTAACTCCCTAGCATCTCTCCCACATGCCAAACCACAACATGACTCTGCCAGTTTGAACAGATTTCTCTCACATAGTTACCACATGATCTCCTTTAACATTAACTACACACTTGGAAGTGGTTTAAAGCTCTCTTGGGCCTGATTCTGAAATTCTTGACTGGCAGTGCAGGTTGATGTGCTGAAGGCATGAATACCCATCAGGCTAATCTCCAAAGACATTTTATTCACGTTTTAGAGGAAACAAAGTACTCTCAATTTGGTCTTCTCAAATGTAAAGGAATAGTTCACTCAAAAAGTAAAATTCTGTCATCATTTACTGATCCTCATGTTGTTTCAAACTTGTATGATTTTCTTTCTTTTGCGGAAAACAAAAGAAGATATTTGAAGAATGTTTCAGTTGCTTTTGTCCATATAATTAGTGTGTTCAAAGTCAACGGGGTCCAAAAGTTTTAAGTTCCAAAATGGACATAAAGGTATAGCATAAAAGCAACCCATTCAACTCCAGTGGTTTAATACACTTCGTATGTTGAAAAGCCAGAAATATAAAGGGTTAGTTCATGCAAAAATGAACATTCCGTCATCATTTACTCACCCTCATGTCATTCCAAACCCATAATGTTTTTCTTCTTCTTCAAAACACAAATTAATGAATGTAAGAGATTTCGGTCCCTCCATTGAATGTCCATTCCACCAAAACTTTGATTCTTCAAAAAGTTCATAAAGAGATTGTAAACCAAATCCATATGTATTGAGCAGTTTAATCCAAGTCCAAGTCCAGTTTAATCCATATGATGAATAGACTTAATTTAACTCTGCATTTAACATATAAAAATTGATTGACGCACATAGAACACATTGAATATGGTAAATGGAAGCTCAAACACGTATTTTGAAAATGAACGAAAATCGGGTTTGGAACGACATGAGAGTGAGTAAATGATGTAAGATTTTTGCTGTAAACGATCCCTAAGTAGTGATTTACTCTCAAGTCAAATCAAATCATTGATCAACTCATGTATGCCCAAATCAAATATGGCAACATGTCAATAGCATCAAACCTCAATGGTGGTTGTACTATTATGATAAGTCAGGTGACATGCAAGTTCCATTGATGTTTATTGTTAATGACACATTAACATATTTGGTTTGGACTCAAGACTTGGTTTAAATCGCTGAAGCTGTAAGGCGCTTGAAAGTTTTGGACCCCATTGCCTTTCATTGTATGGACAAAACTGTAAGTTTGTAATGACAAATGTAATGTAAATTATGACACAATTTTCATTTTCTGGGTGAAACTTTCTTTTAACAAAAAGCTAAAATGAAAGCTTGTATTTAATAAACATTTTTTTAAAAATTGATTTAAATATATAATTCCTTTAGTTCAGTAATACAGCAGGGTGTTAAATGTTTGTCAGACTTAGACAATCAGCCATCAGTAATCTTTGTCTTTGTGTTTTTGTCTATGCCAGTAAAAGTAAAAGGCTCTAGTTAATGTTTTAGCTGCCACATGACTTTTATAAATCAACATCTCTAATCTTCAAAGCTGCCGATGGATCAAATAGTCCCACCTATCAAGAAAAATAGGGTGAGACGTGAGATGAGAAACCTGACAGAACTTTTGCACTTTGCTCTGCTGCATCACTGTTGTACCTCACTACTGTTCAAAGGGGATTAATTACCATCATAGACATGTAGCAGTTCATTTCTCTAACCAGTGACCACATTTCCCAGAACACTTATCAGTGTTTACTGGTACCGGCTTGTTTGGTAAAGCGCAGGTGAACAAAACCTTCTCATGTACATGATTCTTGTGGAGGAATTTTGAAAAGTGTATTCAACCACTGCAAATGCATCAGACAAATACAGCAAACACCTAGAAGTTCTGAACCACCTGTTTGTGATTGTAACAATGAACATGAATGTTTTCCACTAGCAAGTGAGAAAGCTCATTAGCTCTTTCATGTTACTCCACACCGGCTGCCAGCTTTTTTGACAGGAACAGTGATCAAAAACAATGTTTTTTTTGTTGAGAATTTGGAGTCAAGACTATGATGCTCAAGCCCAGCCTCTTCAGGAGAACCAGAGATATAAGGGTGCATTGAACTTGCTGTGGGGCAGGCAGGCTGTGTGTTTTTGAGAAGGCCCAGACCTCCTGGCGAGATCAGTGCTGGCGGAAAGCCCACGCTGAGGCTCTGCTGTAGGGGGGTGAGTATATTTCCAGAAGAGAGCCTGGCTCTAGAGCCGAACACTCTGCTGCAAACTCAACCTGATGCCTGCCAGGCTGCAGCGCACAAGGCCCAAACCAGCCATCTGCATCTCGTTTACCTAGACGCCACCACACGCACACACATGAGCTCGGAAACATAAGGGTTAGCACACATATCACGCGCACACAGGATGGTATGTGTAAAAATATGATAATGCTGCTTCTCTTTGTACTAGTGGATAGTTTTAATTTCAAATTAGAGTGAATTCAAGGGCAATGCCATTTGGATGCTCATAAGTGATGGAGCATTATTGTGCCCAGTTTGTGAGAGAATACTATTAAGTATATCTGATGTCATTTTCTAGGATTTAGCTTTAGATTGCTGGTAATTGTCAAGTTTTGAGGGAACTGGACACCATGGCTGATTATAAATGGGAGTCAAAACAATTTATTCATCAGTTTGACAATGTTTAACAATGTCCAAATTTCTGTCTACCAATCTTACCACAAGTACATCTGTGGTCGGAGCACTTAAACATTTTTTTTTTAAAATACAATGATCATGGCTTGTAATGCAAGGACACATTGACAGCTGCAGGCCAGTGTATGAAAGTGTATATCAACAGGATATAAGTACTGTATCTCAGGCAGAACGATGGCTCATGAACAGAGAATTGTTTCAAGAACTGAAGCCTGCTAAGCTGGCATTTAAAGTATTATTTTCATGACTCAATTCCAACTCTGAGGAGCATTGTCTGATGTGTTATTATTTCTATTGATGTTATTTTATGATGGAGTTCAGTTGGAATTTGTTGATTGTTTAATTATGAACACCTGATAATACTCACCGATTGTGTTTAAGATCAGCAGTGATACGACACACTTTTTTTTACATGCAGGGATATTTTGCCTAAGATATTTGATTTAATCATGTTATGTTTATGACTTTTAAAAAGTTATTTTTCACTTCCCGCTTTAATATCCAATTGTATCTATGTTGAATAACCTTATAGTATTAATTGGAATCTGCAATGGAATGGCCATCCATCCAGGGTGTGTTTTGGATTTATTTTTTTTGGTTGTATTTTTTACACAGCTTGGTTTGTATTTCTGAGATTCAAAGATTGGGGAATTATACATAAGCCTTACAGTTTGTCAGAAAATACATTTATAAAATAAAACTGATACCAAAATGTGACAGTATTTTGCACAATTTTAAAAAGTAAATAAAATCAAGGTCATTCAGAGATTCAGATTCAGAGTCATGAACCAAACAACTTTTTTCTTTTGTTTGCTGTGTGTGAAACAATATTGCCACTTCTTAATCCCACAAACATATGACATGAAAAGAGACAACATTTTTAAAATTATCACTGCATAGAACACACTCATATACAAGACAAAATGGCATGGTTAAGACTTTATATTGGCATCGCAGTGGATTTTCTCTGCCTCCCTAAGGCAAAACATTCATTTTTGAGGCTTTTGTTTGATATTACTTGTCTGATACATAATGGAACACAGATTCCCATTACAAGCCCATGAAGAGGAAACCTTGAGCTTGTTTCTGAAAGAAGGAGAATGTGAAAGTTTCAAGATGAAAACGAGTTCTTTTGAGTGTTTTGGTGGAAGCTGGGTTGCTTCTCCTCCAAACTTCTTCTCCTACACACTTTACAACTTATCATGACTTATTATGACTACATTTTATAATTTCAGGCAGGTTCATGTTATCACTTCACAGATTCAAAGTTGTTTCTTAGGAACATGGGGAATGTCATCCTTCATTGTCTGCATTGTTAGTGTGATACAGAAATAAAGCAGTCTCCACATCACTGACGGGAACCAGCTGAGGATAAATTGGCTGACTCTCACAACACAAACATAGTGTCTCCTGTCTAGAAGTCTGATAGCGTTCACACAGAGTAAATGATACCAACTTAGATTGTTTAATAAAAGTAATATACTGTGTATATATATATATATATATATTATTACATTTTTATTCATTAAAATTATTTTAAAAAAATATAATAATATCTGCATGACGCAGAAGGGACCAGGGACTTTTCTTCCCTATTGTGAGGAATGAAACGGCTTCTCAAACAAGAAAAAATGTTGGGCGGAATTTGATTGGATCATTGGGTCATTGTGGTTTGCATCTGCTGTGATCTCATGTGAGTAACAGTTTGTCCCGCCTTTGCACCAGTAAACACGTCAGCAGAGAAGAGAAGAGGAGAGATGTTGTTGCAAGAGAAGGGGAAGTTATTTTGATTTAAGTTCCTATTGTGTTTTTTTTTTTTTTACATTTACATCTTTAGTTCGTAATATTGCTGTTCGGGAATGAAAAAGGTCTGCAAAGTTGCAAAGCACAAAGTCCACTCCAAAGGGAGTTATTCTCTATATCAGTAAGTACTGTTTCCTTTCCAGTGTAACTCAACACGCGTCATGGCTTGACGCTGTGGGAATGCTTCGGTGAGCCGTGTCTGAAGCACAACACAGCGACCGTTTGTGGACAAATACCAGTACGTCCATGACATCATAAATAGACGGCATATAAACGTGTTGCCAGCTTGTTTGTCTTCAGAAGCTGCGTGTTTGAGTGTGTGTTTGCTGCCTTGTGTATGTGTTTGACAAAGGTAGGAGTTAAATTCCACCATGGCAGGAAAAAAGTACAGGAGATGTGTGATCATTTTGACAAGTTCTATCTCCCCAAGCTCCGGTCCCGCTCTCTTTGAAAAAGATGAGAGCCAAGCCCCTGCACCCCGTGGCTCGGGTCCCATGGCAGCACGTCGGCGACTTTGGTGACTTCAGTCATAGGGCTCACAGATAGAGTTGGCAGACAAGGAGCGCAAGACAGGCGATCAAGCCCTTTATCTCACCCTGTCCACAGACTCTGCAGACCCCATTCTGGATCTTGAAGCTCGCTCTACGATTTCTTGAGGATTTCAACGAGAAGGAGGAACTGAGGAGTTGGATGCAGACAGACAGGCGAGGAGCTACTCAAGGTTGTTACTCACGCTGTGGCCAAGTTGAAATTGGAGTGGCCTGATGAAAAAAGACAGGTCACAAGGTCGAACTCGATGACCGCTACCTTACATCTAGCCAAGAGCACACTACCATCTCCACACTACCATCTTTGTTCCTCCCTGACCTTCACACCGAGGTGTCTAGGTCTTAGAGGAATCCATACTGCATGGGTGCATACGCAGGCCACCTCAACATACTCTACGGTGTTCGTATGCAAGAGCTCTGGTTTGGGGCGGTGCCGAGGGTGGAAGAGACGCTTGCACTCTCCCTCTCAAGTGCATAGTCATTGAGGAAACACGCCTTACCCACCAAGCCTTGAAGGGCCAATTCGGCCTTTGTGGGTAAGGCTTACGTGGCAGCAGGTCAGGCTGGTGTGTCCCTGCATACCATAGTGGTATTACAGGCCTACCAGGCTGACCTGCTTAAAGAATTGGATCATTGGGATTGGGATTACCCTCGGAGGCAGTTAAAGAGCTTCACAGGGCAACAGATCTTGCCCTCCATGTGACTCGGCCACTCAATGGCTGTGATTACAATGGTGGTTACAAGGAGGCACCTGTGGCTCAACCTCATAGGGATCAAGGAAAGAGACAAGACTTTCCTTCTGGATGCCCAGATCTCACCTTCTGGCTTGTTAAACAAATACCAGGAGGCCAAGAAACAGTCTGCGGTGTTCAGAGAATTAATCCTTTGTGGTATCCAGGAGCCAGCACCATTCACAGCCACTCCAGGCCAGGGCCCGGTGATAGGAGAGAAGAGCAGAAGGCCAATATGCGGCCTGTCTTCCCCCCTGAAATATATGGGGACCGGGTAGAGCGCCCAGGCTCCGCTGTCTCAGGGAAGACAGGATCTCAGATCTGTTATCTCCTCCATGATAGCAAACTAAATGTCCTGACCATCATTGGCCCTGGCCCTGAGGGCATCTCCACCAGAGGGAGATCCGTGCACACCACAACTTTGTGTGCCTGACCTTCCTCTGGGCCCTCGGCAGGCATTTCCGCTTACCCCACCACTAGCGGTGATTCGTTAGGTAGAGGCACCCAACGGGCTAGTCGCCCCCATCTTCGCTCAAAAGCGATTTTCCCATTTGGTCTTCCCGGTCAGTCCCTGCCAGTTTGCTTATTCAGGTCAGTGATATCGAAAAAATGGTCCCTCTGTTAGACTCTTTCCAGCTTGGCAGCTACTGCCAAGCCAAGAACTACAGTCTCTCTTGTCGAAAGGAGACATAGAAAGTGTACCCCTCCCAGAAAGGATGGTGGGTTGCGTCCGATTTTAGATCTAAGAGGCCTGAACCATTCTCTTCAGACACAGAGGTTCAAGATGCTTACCCTAAAGTTAATCGTGTCGGAAATCCAGTTCGAGGACTGGTTTATGAAAATAGATCTAAACGACTCATACTTTCATATCAACATTCTGCCAGAACACAGGAAGTTTCTCAGGTTCACTTTCGGGGGCAAGCATACCAATATTAAGTTCTTCCCTTCGACCTAGTTCTATCCCCCCACACATTAACCAAGTGCATGGATGCTGCTCTGGCTCCTTCGTGACTCCATGGCATCCGAGAACTGAACTACAGCTCAGAGAACCACTTTTCTTGTGGTGGTTTGTGATTCAACCACGATGCAGGCACATCTGTCTCTTGCATGTGTAGAATCAATCCTTTTTTTCCTCAGAGTGTTTTATTGAACATCTTATCAAACATAAGATACACTTTACAATACATTTTCTTTTTATGCTTACCAACCCACCCAAGAACAATCCCCACCTGTTGCATCCATGCACATATTAATTAAAAAAAACAAAAACAATCATTAACATGTTTTAGAGAAGTAAGCACAAGTATGTACAGTATATTACTCCTCTGAAATTGAGATTAGAGAGGGATCCACCTTCCTAATTTGGTCCAGAACCGGTTGCCAGATATAAAAAAAATGTATAGCCACAGCCTGCTGTAGCATACCTTATTTTTTCCATGGTCAGACTGTATAAAAGATCAATGAGCCATATTTTAAAAGTTGGAGGGGACTTGTCTTTCCATTTAAGCAGTATCTGCCGTCGAGCGAAAAGAGTAGTAAATGCTATGAGGCTTTTGTTGTTTTGATTTAAGTGAAAATGCTGCGGTACAATGCCGAACACAGAGATCATGGCATCAGGCTCTATGACTGTGTGTAGAATCAATAATTTAGGTATAAGATATAAAGTTAGGTCAGGAACTCCAGTCTTACTAATGTAGATGCTGTTAGGTCTCATGACAGCAGCGGCCAACATCATTCCACTAGGCCTACTGCACATAAGACCATGCCAGTTCTGGGTCAAGAGCAGTGGATTCCATCCTCTGAACCATCCCTCCAGGGTCGGAAGGATCATGCGCCATGGGCTACGTGCTCTACTACTTTGGAAGGAGCCATGGTTCCTAAACAAAAGCCAGGCTCTCAGGGGCGTGTTGTCGTCAAGAGCCAGTGGGCTTTGGGGGAACCTTCATCTTCATTGGCTCATAAATTGCCTAGAAATGAGAGTAGTATTTCTAGCTCTGAAACACTTCCTCCCACACCTGAGGGGTTATCATGTGTTGGTCCCCACAGACAACACCTCGGTATCTCTCATTGGATCACTGACACAATCTCCCTTTCCTATGAGGCGTGCGGAGTAGCTTTACTTCTAGGGATTTGGGCTCACTCCACTAGGAGTGTCTTCCAAAGCTCTTGCTAGGTGTGTACCCTTGCAAGATATTTGTGCTGTGGCAGGATGGTCCTCTCCACACACATTCATCAGATTTTATAGTCTGGACACGGATTCACTCCAGAGTCTTAAAAAATCCAGTGGCGTGGCGAAGTTGGTATTAAGTTCCCATATTGTCAAGCTCAATGCAGTTCCCGTAGCCTCAACGCAATGTTGAGTTCCAAAAGGGAACATCTCAGGTAACGTATTTAAAAAATATTTAAAATGTATTAAAAAAATAATGTGTATTTTCATTCAAGCATGAAAATATATTCTAGTAGATCCCCAAAACAAAATGAAGACTTTGAAAAAGGGCATAATAGGTCCCCTTATGAGGGTACATTAATTTTGAAAATATATTGATGTGCATGAATAAGTCATTTATAAGAAATACTGCAATATTCCATAAAAAATAAGAATTGTCATTTCGTGGTGACTTTAGTAAAATTTGAGTATTGGTAACCTCAACAATTTTTTTGCCAGATTTATATTTTTGTTGAGGAGATGAGAATAGGATGGAGAATATTCCTTGCAGTGCTTGCTTGAGCATCAAACATGTGGGAAATATGTCCTAACCGCTATAGGCCACTTCCCAACATAACCACCTTTTTACAGTATTCATTCAATAACATAATTGCAACCATTGAATGTCTTTGTCTTAGGTGTGTCTTTTTCATTTCTAGCTTATTTTTACAAGTTCACAGACCTGCTCATTGGCTGTGAATTTTAGCACTAGAAGGATAGCTCTCTCATATATCATACAATTGTGTAATTTATTGGCTGTTTCTGCGTGAGCCTTTAGGGTAAGACACAGTTGACTTCACTCTTGATGGCATTAACACCTCTCTTAAATCACAGTGCTGCAGTGCTGTTCAGACTCACCCTTGTTGATACCTGTTTCCTCTGTCAGCGCCAGCCGGCATTGTTTATAGAAGGCACAGAAGAGGATTGTCTGCTCGCCTATTGATGTCTGGCCCTCGAGGCGAAGAAACAACTAAATGAATTAATTGAGCCTTTTATTCTATAGTGAAAGCTTGTGTCAGCCTTTCTCAGCTGTGGTTTGGCAAAGCACAGGAATAAATGAGCGATGTTATGAAGATTCAGTGAGACAGATGATTGTGAGCAATTGAGAAATTGTTCTGTTTGGCACAAAGCAATTCTTAGTTTTACTTTTTACAGACGGAGACTGCAACATTTTGTTTCATCGTTATTGTGAATTATTTTATTACATATTTACTGGCAGTTGTTTTTTAAAGTAATTATTTTTTACTTATTTAGTTTGTATTACATCATATATATATATATATATACAGTGAGGAAAATAAGTATTTGAACACCCTGCTATTTTGCAAGTTCTCCCACTTAGAAATCATGGAGGGGTCTGAAATTGTCATCGTAGGTGCATGTCCACTGTGAGAGACATAATCTAAATAAAAAAATCCAGAAATCACAATGTATGATTTTTTAACTATTTATTTGTATGATACAGCTGCAAATAAGTATTTGAACACCTGAGAAAATCAATGTTAATATTTAGTACAATAGCCTTTGTTTGCAATTACAGAGGTCAAACGTTTCCTGTAGTTTTTCACCAGGTTTGCACACACTGCAGGAGGGATTTTGGCCCCCACTCCTCCACACAGATCTTCTCTAGATCAGTCAGGTTTCTGGGCTGTCGCTGAGAAACACGGAGTTTGAGCTCCCTCCAAAGATTCTCTATTGGGTTTAGGTCTGGAGACTGGCTAGGCCACGCCAGAACCTTGATATGCTTCTTACAGAGCCACTCCTTGGTTATCCTGGCTGTGTGCTTCGGGTCATTGTCATGTTGGAAGACCCAGCCTCGACCCATCTTCAATGCTCTAACTGAGGGAAGGAGGTTGTTCCCCAAAATCTCCCAATACATGGCCCCGGTCATCCTCTCCTTAATACAGTGCAGTCGCCCTGTCCTATGTGCAGAAAAAACACCCCCAAAGCATGATGCTACCACCCCCATGCTTCACAGTAGGGATGGTGTTCTTGGGATGGTACTCATCATTCTTCTTCCTCCAAACACGTTTAGTGGAATTATGACCAAAAAGTTCTATTTTGGTCTCATCTGACCTCATGACTTTCTCCTATGACTCCTTTGGATCATCCAAATGGTCATTGGCAAACTTAAGACGGGCCTTGACGTGCTGGTTTAAGCAGGGGAACCTTCCGTGCCATGCATGATTCCAAACCATGACGTCTTAGTGTATTACCAACAGTAACCTTGGAAACGGTGGTCCCAGCTCTTTTCAGGTCATTGACCAGCTCCTCCCGTGTAGTTCTGGGCTGATTTCTCACCTTTCTTAGGATCATTGAGACCCCACGAGGTGAGATCTTGCATGGAGCCCCAGTCTGAGGGAGATTGACAGTCATGTTTAGCTTCTTCCATTTTCTAATGATTGCTCCAACAGTGGACCTTTTTTCACCAAGCTGCTTGGCAATTTCCCCGTAGCCCTTTCCAGCCTTGTGGAGGTGTACAATTTTGTCTCTAGTGTCTTTGGACAGCTCTTTGGTCTTGGCCATGTTAGTAGTTGGATTCTTACTGATTGTATGGGGTGGACAGGTGTCTTTATGCAGCTAACAACCTCAAACAGGTGCATCTAATTTAGGATAATAAATGGAGTGGAGGTGGACATTTTAAAGGCAGACTAACAGGTCTTTGAGGGTCAGAATTCTAGCTGATAGACAGGTGTTCAAATACGTATTTGCAGCTGTATCATACAAATGAATAGTTAAAAAATCATATATTGTGATTTCTGGATTTTTTTTTTTAGATTATGTCTCTCACAGTGGACATGCACCTACGATGACAATTTCAGACCCCTCCATGATTTCCAAGTGGGAGAACTTGCAAAATAGCAGGGTGTTCAAATACTTATTTTCCTCACTGTATATATATATATATATATATATATATATATATATATATACTTCACACTCTGTCACAATAGAACTGTCACTCAGTAGAATAAAATCAATGACAGTTTCTAACAGGTAACATGTACACACAAGAAAGAGTTCCTCAGCTCTGTCACCACACTCTGCCAGAATAAACATCAGCCGGATATTTTCCATTTAGTCTGCCAGGAGAATGTACTGCTAAGATTACAGTCAGGGATGAAACAGTTGAATAGAGTCAGAGTGACGAGCTTATGACAAACATCTGTACCTCTGTGTCTAAAACCAAATTCTTGTGTATGCCGTAAATTTAGCAAAGATAATGTGCCTATTCATCTGCTCATGTTCTGTTTGACAAATGCAATTTTAATAGCCTGAAAATATATACACAACTATTAAAACGATTTGGGGCTGTAATTATTGCCTATTTTAATATATTTTCAAATGTAATTTATTCCTGTATCAGCAAATACAGGATTTAGAAAAATGATTTTCAGCAGACATTACTCCAGTCTTCAGTGTCAAATGGTCCTTCAGAAATCATTCTAATATGATGCTCAAGTAATTTTTTTTTTATTTCTGTCAGGACCACTATCGTCAAAGATGATTGACAATTAGTGAACAGTTTGGATTGGCAGTATGGTTCTGTTCTGGGCGAGAACTCCCTGCGCATCAATGCAGCCTATAGATAAGAGCAGGGAGAGCAGCAATAACCCCCCCTTAGGGTAAACAGAATAGAACCAACATAAATGTATGCTCAATAATTTAATGTTTAATAATTAAAAATAATTCAAGAAAAATTATTCTGATTTGAAGAGGAATATCAGAAGGCCAAGTACTGACAGGACGAGAGGAGGAGCTGGGGATGGAGGAGGGTAATTAGCTCCTGAGCAACGTGATAAAGCTGCTAATAACACTGAATGGGCCTTATTCACCTTATTTTTAACGGAAATACGGACGCAGCCAGTTGACGGTATTTTGTGCGAGACTTCCGGTCAGGCACTTCCGGTTACTGGCGAGCTCACCGTAGCGGTTAATCAAACAAGTATTCATAACAACTAACTCATCGTTATGGCTTCAAGGAAGACCGGGATTGTTTGTGCAGTTAGAGGTTGTCATAATAACTGGTACAAAAGAAAGATTTACTTGGCGTTTCTGTTGCGTGGCGTTTTCTATATCTCTGCACACCAAACGTGTCTGACGCGGCGCTGCTGCTGCTTGGTGACATATGATAAGCCTCATTGGTGATATATTCGACATATGGGGAGAGAGTTGTGGAAGGCCTATGTTAAACATAAATATATAGCAGCAAAGACAACGTCGGCAGTATTGACGCAAAATAGGTTGTCCACTTAATTCACATATTTACATTTTATTAGTATGCTTTGCGTGGTTTCGCACCTTGGAATGCTTATTTGTGTGTGTGTGCAGTTTTAAGACAGTCCCTTAATTTGCTTGGCGAATGTCTAACGAATGTCCAACATAAAACCTACTTTACCCTTCGCCTGTGGTTAAAAGCTTTACATTTGAAGAAACCACCGAAACGACCGTATGTTTGTTCTTTTCATTTCGTGAACACAAGACCTACAGAAGACCACCCGATACCAGAAAAGTGGCTGGGCTATGAAGTCTCAATAAAAAACTCTAAGGAGAAACAAAATCATAGTAACCTCTGTATAAAATCTAGTCATCATGGCGTTTATTTTGTATGATTTACAATTATTTATAGACATCTACTTATTGCTGTCCTGTGCTTTGGTTGCATTCTGATGGCATTATTAATACATTCGACATGACAAAAATACCTCCATAGATATATTAGTCCAGCGCTGGCTCGGCCGTGTTTAGGGCGGTGCTGAAGGCGCCGGCGAAGTTGGCACTCTGCCAGCTAGATGCATGAGTGTTTTCAACCAGGTCCGGTACCCGAACTGGGTGAGGCGGGGCTTTAGATCTTTGTTGTATTCATCTGTTACGTTATGTGTAACATTTTTCTGTCAATTCTGCATTTAATCCTTTGCGATTGATATCGTTAGTTAGCCCAGGGAAGCGAGGAAACGGAAGTGCCGCACAAAAACCGGATACTGGACCCATGTTTACTTCCGCGTTCGAAAATAAGGTGAATAGGAATGCTGTGACAGGCGTTGTATACCTATAGGTAGACGTAGATTAGCCGAGAGTCAGCTGATGCGAGCTTGACTGACGTGACCTGCCAGAACCAATGCAACACTTTATCATCAATGTTGAAAACAGTTGTGCTGCATAAATGTTTAGTGGAAATCGTGATAATGTAACGTGAAACTAGAACCATTATTATTTTACTCATTCACCATTGGGATCTCTTAATCAACTTTAAAAACAAAACATAAAGCATAATAGAAAAGAGAACAGGCATGAGAGCATAAAATAGAAATAAAAAATAGAAATCCTTTTTTTTTTTTTAAACAAACAACTACATAGATGACAGAGGTATTCCCTACTCTTTCCTTATGAGGTGAAACGCAGGTCTGCTGCCGAGATTCATGGTCCTTGTGCTGGCGGCTGTTTTGAAGCCAGTTAAAGTGTCAGTACACTGTTAACACAGATCATAAACAGAGCTGTAAACAGTGCAGAAACACTGACACATACCATGTGCACTGCTCGGCACGACCATTTCTCCTGACATGTATTCTCTTAAACACCGTTGCCCGGGTATAGGTTCTGAATTGATGACCTCCGCTTAGGGTGGAGGGCAAGTGTTTGGGCTCGATTCTTAGCCAAACCAAACATACAGTGAAGACAAAAAGGAAATGAGCAGAGAAAGATAGAGAGAGAAGGGCTTGTTCAAATGTGGTACAGTTCTGGTGTGACGTTTAAAAAAAAAATATATATATACTCTGCCACAGTTCATAATGCAACTATGATTCAATTAGACCCCATGTTTAGTTGAAATTCTGTTTACTTATTTATTTAAATATTTATTTTAACATTTGAGGTCTCAAGAGCCCGGGTACAGTGTTTATGTATTATATATCTACAATATCAGTTCCATATAATATTTTTCAGACTTACGGTAGTTCTATAACCTAATTGTAAGTGAATATTGAGCACAAAATATAGCCAGTTAATTTTGCTTGACAAATGAAAATAGTTCCAAAAGCAATATTTCATATCTCACGGTCTCTATGGAATGCTGCAAACACAGACAACAGAAATATCAGCACTTTTTTGAAACATAGCATGTCCAATGAAACTAGAGGACCAAACAAACTGCTTATAATGTTTGTATGTATTAAGTTCAATTTAGTTGTTGTCGTAGAACAGCGCAGAGCTGGCAGCGTACAGCATTGCCCGCAGACTACTTCCTCTCAGTGCAGAAACAACATCATTGAAAAAACAGATCCGCATCTCTCTCGCTCCTTGTTTCTGGGTTACCACCTGAGGTGCGACCCCTGGCACTTGAGGTTCGATGAGTCCGGTAGGTCTGTCGACAGGACCACCAGTGGTGAGCATGAGCGCATCGTCCCCGAGGCAGCAGTTCCCGCGGCAACCGCCTCTCTGTGATTAATGGCTGTATGAAATTACGTGTGTTTAACTATACACTTTGTCCCGGACCCCCTCACACACCCCAGCAGAGCTTTTGCCCTACCTCAGAGGAAAGTTATGAAGTATGTTCTGAAGGATGTAGTAGTGTAAATATACTGCAGGATTTAAGGTGAACACTAACTAATGACAGGTTTTATAAGGTGCTCTGGCAAATATTGAGATAGCGCAGGGGAGACTGGAAGATGTCGGCACTGTGCACGTTTGATAAATTAGATAACTCTATTTGCATTTCTACAGAGGTAAGGAGCCAAAAGCCTGCTGACCCTCTTTTGTGAGATGGTGAGTCTTGGTTTGAGGTAAACCGAGCTCTTCTTGCCTCATTTAAAGCAAATTTGTCTTTATTTACCCAAACTGTGGTACTTGAACATGACCATGTTTTGATTCGTAACTGTTCGTGGTTTGGATCTGCAGAGGCTTGTTCAAGATTCAACTATACACAGAGCCATGGCTTTAGGGTATTGACTTAGATTAATACTCGACACTATGAATGTATGTACTGGCATCAGAATGCTAAAACAAGGTTGATGGGTTAGTTTAGATAAGATTTAAGAAAATCCCAGCAAACAGAAAGAATCTGTTTTTTGGACAAAGTATTCAGGCCAATACTACATAAAATACCAACACAGGCTTTGGAAAAACCTGCCCGTGGCAACATTTTTGAAAAATGATATTATTACATTGCTTTTTGCATGTTCCGTGACAATTTCAAAGAGAAATGTCCAGTTAGAGTCACTAAAAGCTTGTTCAGTTTAATCCGACTTTATCCGTGAATCTGGAAACATTTTATTATGATGGTTGTGGTACATATCGTGGCAGTTTGGGAATGAAATGTCCAGTGAATAATAGAGCTCGGGATCGTTGCGTCACGCCGCAATGCATTGTGGGAATCACGGTACGGAAGTAGATGTACTGTATAGTAGCGTATAGTAGGCAGTAGGTAACGTTGATCATTTGGTCATTAATTTAGGTTATTTTTTGGAAAATGGTTCAGTATTGCTGTATTGTGAACTGCTGTAATCGGTCTCATGATCGACAGGGCAAACGCCTCATAAATCATATTAGTTTTCCCTATATGGCTTGGGTCGCCGCTGGTCGTCAACCGGACGAAAACAGTGGATTATTGCACGTATAATAAATAACTCCTGAAGTGTAACAAACCCACATAGACAAGCTTTGTAGCTCACAGAATCTGACAAGTGTGTGTGTGTCACCACTGATGCTTGGTTCACGGTGCGAACGATTGTTTTCTCCGCGTTTACTTTGTAGATCTGCAGATCTTGCACTCATCCATTTGTGAACTGCAAGTGAGCCTCCAGTGACAGGTTCTACTTTTCTAAAAGTGTCTACTTTTAAACAAACAATTCAAAACGAAAGAAAACAGACAGCTCTCTGCTTATGTAAGTTAATCCGTATGCAATTTGCATTTCTCTCTGGCGCGTTCACTTAACTTACAGCGAAGATCGTCAATCAGCATCGTCAACCTCATCTTTGCAGCCGACTGTGACAAAAAAAAACATTTGTTTATTAAACAATTAAAATGTGTGTGTGAATGTTGTTGCCGAGGGCACAGGAAATTGTAAATCCGGCTCTGGATCGGAGGTGTAAGCGCTCACTCCACAGACCAGGTAGGAAAATATCAGGGAAACTGAGGCTTGGTATTAGCCTACTCCAGACTTTATTCATAGGGATCGATTCGCCTATAATCTAATTTGTTTTTTAAGTAGCGTTGTTTGGCTTCATTATTAAGTTTATAAGTATACGGTATAGCCAACTTTTTTTGTCACGGCCCATAACTTTTTCTCTTTCTTTCTCGGTGCCGGTGGAGACCGGTCGGCTACGCTATTACTTTATTCCGAACGCTTCTGCGTTGCCTCTAAAATGGCCGCCGTTACCCACAATGCATCATTCCATAACGTCTACGCCCGAGCTCTATACTAGAAGGTTTGAAAATAAATAATATACCACATACCCTAAACCTAAAGGGGGTCGCACACCGGACGCGCAGCTCAGCGCCGCGCTGCGCCACGTCTAGACAACTCTCACCTGAAAATCCGATAACATCAGCAATTTTCAGATTTCTGTCAATAAATATAAAACTAAATGTATATTGCAGCACAGGGTGAAGTCTGTATGTACATTAACTACGATTTGAGACACATAAATGTAAATTTAATAAAAAAAACTATGTAAATGGCGCTCTGTGGCGCGGCAGGATTTTGAACACGGTCCTGAGCCATTGCTGGGCACCGCAGACAGATGCCGAAAGGCGCCGCCGGTGTGTGTACTCTCATAGAGAATAATGTGTTCGAATTTAAAAGACGTGGCGCGGTGCGGCGCTGAGCTGCGCGTCCTGTGTGCGACCCCCTTAACATACCCTAAACCTAACTGATAGTGTAAACAAAAACAAATGTGAGATTTTTGTTTTGTTTTGATTTTTGCCATTTTAGCATGCTTCCACAAGCCTTTTTTTCACAGGACTTGCACTCCACATTGCAAGTACAATGCTGTATTAGGTGAGCTTCTGAGCAAGTTTACTACATCAGAAAATACATACATATGGAGCTTGTAATGTGATGCAAATAGGAAAATCTATTAGTTTACAAATCATGATCTATGATAAAAAAGTGTTTTGATGTCAACAGTATTCAAAATAAGTATTTATAAATCAATAATCTGCCTTCTGTGATCACAATTTGTTGTTGTTTTACTGCCACTAGTGATCATTTTAGCTGGAAACTTAAAATACAATAAAGAAAATAAATATATAGGTATTCAATATGGCAAATTTTTTATGAATTTCAATAGATGTATTTTTAGGAATGTTAATGAGCACAATTTAATAACGAAATAACCAGACTGCCAGTTAAAGAGGGGAGGTTTGCCAGGTCATCTGAATTAACCAGACTTGATCCTACTTAATCCAGGATTCCCAAAGTCTGTGAAAAAGGCCAAAAGTGCATCTGCCCCCTGACCTCCTTGAACACCAGGCTGTGAGAAAGTAAAAATCCAGGGATGTGGTGTAATGAGTTTGCCATGTACAGTACAGACACAAACATGGTGATGGAAGTATGGTGCAGATATTGGGCTTTGCTTTCAAAGCCATGTGTATGATGATCCTAAATAAGAATATAGAATATTTTCCTGGAAAAATGCTATATTGCACTGAATTGCAAATCAATGAGCGCATGGACTTGCATGGACCTACTCAAAATAATGTGCAAAAACAGAGACAGAATGCCGTTAAAGCAAATGCTCTATATTTCATTCATAATGAATGTCCATGCTATTGAGCAGTTGGAAAGGTCCTATAAAAAGTGCAGCCATGACTATCTTACTATTTCCTGGTTTCTGCCTGTATGTATGTGTTCAACTCAAAAAAAGATTAATTTTCATAATCAATAATAGATTCATTTTGTTGAGCTCATTTACTTAAATTAATTCATAGATCAAGGTCTATTCTCATTAAATTTTAATTCCAGAAAAAGGTTTTCATGCACTATAGAATTTATGATTGGAATGGAAATGATTGGAATATTTCTAATGATATTCTGAATAACACGCAAAAAAAAAAAAAAAAATCATTTAGCTATTGTGTTCTGCTTGCTCTGCATATTTTGCTATATTTTTATTAATTTAAGCATTCATTTTCATGATGGACTCCTCTTATGGACTGTTACTGTTGCCATCTGTATATTGATTTATGTAAAAATAAAAATTGGGTCCCACTTTATATTAAGTGGCGTTAAGTACTATGTACTTACATCAAAAAATAAGTACAATGTACTTATTGTGTTCATGTTGTATTGTAAAACACTTTTGCTGCTATTGAGGTGTGATACGGGTAAGGTTAGGGACAGGTGTGGTGGATTGGTTAGGTTTAAGGTGTAAGAGAAGGGTCAACTGTGTAATTACAAATGTAATTACATAAATTAATTACAGCTGTAATTACATGCAGGAATTTTTAAAATGTAAGTACAATGTAAAAACATGTAGTTACACAATAAGTACATTGTATCAAATGATTAATTTCAATGTAAGTACATAGTACTTAAAGCCACTTAATATAAAGTGGGACCAAAAATTGCAACTGGGCGTTATCTCGTACGGTTATGCACAGATAAAAATACATTTTCAGTTACAGTGGATATTTAAAATAAGGTGTCTTTGCCTCATATCAAAATACTAAGTTATGACTCATATGAATATTAGTTCTGTTCCCATAAACATTTATTGATTTTTAGGTTAGTTCAAGGTTAATTGAACAGTTCATCTAAACAATATTTTAGATAATTAGATAATTATTATATATATATATATATATATATATATATATATATATATATATATATATATATATATATATATATATATATATATATATTGCTAAATTACATAAAATATATTAGCAAAATATTAGCAAATTGATTTAATGTCGTTTGTAAATTGAAATGTAACTAACTGCTATTTCAGCTGCCTGAATTGCCTTCAGCTTCCAGCTTGAGCAATAGTTCCAAAGTAACTTTCCCAACACCGTTCTAAATATACAACATAATGTTTGATGAAATGGAGAAATGTGAGAAGGAATCTGACGTGGAGTGATAAACTCACTTTTGCTCAAGCACAACCACTTATATTATTGTTCTTCATTAAAATGTGGAAAAGCAAATAAACCAAGACCAATATTTTTTTTATTTTTTTTTGCTGATAAGGAAATTGAGGTTTAAATCACTTAAGTATGTTTGTGTTATGGCATGATACTCCAAGGTACTATTTCTGGCTGGAAATTAAATTGTGAAGGGGTCATTCTCAACTGCTGATTATTGTTTTTTTTTAAAGACCACCATGCATTGCTTGCAGTGAAAAAATAGGACAGTGGTTAGACAAGGCCAGAGCAGTCATGCTTTTCCTACCAGACTATGGGGCTCCTGACACAGGCAGCTGCCAATCACAGAAGATATCTCTGGGCACCCATGTTCAGTTCATCTTAGCTTTTCCAGATATTTTCACTGAGGCTCCATATGTTATGCTGTCCGGTGGACAGGGCTCTGGCTTGGGATAAAAGACATGTTTTGGATGATCAATCCGATGGCCCTTTTTATTTATTTCCTCCTGTGTTAAGGGCTGGAGGGAGTCCAGCAGCAGGAGAGAGTGTCTAACCGTAAGCTCAACGAGACTGCTTCAGACATTCCTCTGAATTTTTATAAGCTGATATGTGTAACGGGTAGGTTACAACACACTGCAACATAAAACATTATTTTTAGCCTCTATAGATGGAATGTAGACAGGGCCGGAGTGGGGCCACTTTTCAGCCCGGGAGTTTCAGGCCCAAGACCGGCCCACTTTTTCCATGGTGGAATTCCAAATTAGAACTTTTTCCAAATTGGATAAATGAAGCAACAGTTCAGCTCTTACTATTGTGTAGTTTGTATTAATACCATGGTTCAACAAATAATGTAAAGGTTAAATAATAATTAACTTTGACTTTATAAGAAGCAATTGCGACTTTATTTCACACAATTCTGACTTTATATCTCGCAATTCTGACTTTATAACACGCAATTGCGACTTTATTTCAGGCAATTCTGACTTTATATCTCGCAATTCTGACTTTATAACACGCAATTGCAACTTTATTTCACGCAATTCTGACTTTATATCTCGCAATTCTGAGAAATAAATTCAGAATTGCGAGATGTAAACTCGCAATTGTGAGATAAAAAGTCGCAATTATCTTTTAAAATGTTTTATTCTGTGGCGGAAACAAGCTTCCATACCTCCTGGCCTCTTCCTCCCATCCATCCTCCCTGACGAGTACCGTTACGGTAGGGCCGGCCCAGCTATCGGTAGGCGCTGGCGGACCCAACCAGCTCTATAGGAGGGCAGGAGAGAACTCTCTCACATGGTACAACCCATGCAGAGGCTGCACGCTGCGGTGTCAGAATGCAGAACATGTGTAGCCTAATCTAACTAACGTGACAAATGTGAAAAAAAAAAAAATCCTCGACCGGCCCAAAAGTGAAGCGGCCCACCGGGAATTCTCCCGATTCTCCCGATTACCCACCCCGGGCCTGAATGTAGATATGTTTTATGGTGACTTTGGTGTGGATCTGAGTCTGCTTCATGTCAGAGTTTGGTTCGTTTGTTTGTTTTGCATGTACATTGTAGTGGTTAATCCAAAGTGAGACCAGTACTTAAAGAATTATTCTGGGTTTAGTACAAGTTAAGATCAAATGGAAGCGGAAAAAAAAGTATTGACTTCTCTTGATTTCTTTGAAGAATGCCAAAATATGGTTGAATGGGACCTAGGCGCAGTGTTGGGTAAGTTACTCTAAAAAAAGTACTTAATTACTAGCTTCTAATTACATCTTCAACAGTGAATAGAAGATGTAATTAGATTACTCTACTAATTACTCTCTATAAAAAGTGTTGAATTATATATTACGAATTACTTTATAAATCCCATATCAACCTCGACCAGTTGAACAATACAAGGATATAGACACGACACTTCCAAAGACTTCCAAAAAAACAACTTACAACTGCATAAATTATTCTTGAACTGACCAAAGTGTGTAAAAGGGAGAAGGTTACATTAAAAACATACATTTTAAAATAGAATATTGATGTTAAATCCACTATTGTTATATATACCCGCTCCGAGCAGGATTCAAACCCTAAACCTTACTCCCATCCGGGTCACGGCACCAATAACCTCTCCTACTCGACCCGCCCCGAGTGGGATTCAAACCAGTGTCTCTGGCATGGGAGGCGGGCGCGCTAACATTGATGCTAAAGACCGCAGTCTCTAGCGTTAGTTACTGTAACTGTAATTAAATTAGAGAAAAAATAAGAGTTATCCCTTACTTTACTTTTTCAAGGGAAAAGTAATTAAATTAAAGGAATTAGATTACTAAGTAATTAATTACACCCAACACTGCCTATGTGTAAATACTCATATTTGAAAATTGTTTGCTAACCTTATCTGTGTAAAGTTATATTCAAAATACAACTTAATTACACTAAAATGACCAAAAAAAACTTTACAGTTTAAATAATATGCCCACAGAAGACTTGTTGTAAGTGCTTATATATTCTTTTAAGCTGTTTACTTCTATATTATAAGTCTTTTTATTGTTAACTAAAACTATAAAACAATCAATGGTTTTCATTAAATGAAATAAAGCTGAAATAAAATATAAATATTAGATGAAGAAAGATTTGTTGCCCTGGAAACTAACTGAAATAAAATAAGTTAAAGTTGTTCAAATTTACTAAAACTAAAACCGAAATAAAAAATATATTAAAGCTAAAATATTATTTATTATATTATATACTAAAATATGATTTATAATTTATATATATATAAAAAAAATGGAAATAGAAAATAGAAAAATAAAAAGCTAATTCAAAATATCAATAAATACTATAATAGTATAGAAATAAAAAACAACAACAACTAGTTCTCAGGTGGTAGTCATGTTGATAAAGTGTGCCATGTTCAATCAAATGAACAAACTCAATAAAAAACAGCAACTCTTTAGGAAATGACCTCTACGGTATCTATTTTCCTTGCGGTCAGGTTTGGTAGAGATGTTTACTTCCCGGGGCACAGATGCATTTTGAGAGTGTGATAAGGATCAGCGCGCCTGCCGCTTTTCACAGCTCCCTGACCCTGCCGCGCTGCCTCCTCCCTGATCTCCCTTTCCCTGCAATCCTCCCGCGGCCTCACGGTAACCGTTTATTTATCTGAGAAAGTGAGCTCTGTTTCCACAGGATAGCCCTGGCTGAGATACAGTATCTGGTTTCTATAGTGATGGGTGGGAAATAGAGAGATCGCTGAGCCCCAAAAACAAACAGAGTGAGGACTAAAAAGAAGAGTGGAGTTAGATTAAAGGAGAATGGTAACAGCAGCCGTGTTTGCAGGTTTTGATGGGCCTGGTGCAGACAGTTGGTCGGAAATTGCACCTCAGCTTTATTTTTCTTGGTCACCCTAACTGGACACACATATTGATATGTCACACTTATGAACTTTTATTATGCCTACAGAGATTTTTATCGTATTAGTGTATCATCCCTAGACATTGAGTAAATCCAATGCTTACATCTGTTCTGTCCATTGGACCGGATTTCTTTAATTTACATCTTTTGTGTTTGTTTCTGTTATAAATGTTTTAGTATGATAAGAGTAAGAAATTTAAACTTCAGGTGACTCCTTCTATTTCAGTAAAGTAAAAAAAATAATCAAATGTTTGCTCTGACCTTAAGTGTTTTCCCCCCAGTTATCTAACCTTTTATTTTCCACCAGAATCTTCTGAACACACACAGTTGAAGCATTTACTGAACTTTTACTAAGCATTTACTATTGACATTGCATATCCACATCTTCACTTGATAAGAATAAAGTATTATTTCAAGTACTTCTTTAAAGTATGACAAAAGATTATTAAAACTTAATTATATAACCTTAAAGTAAAACTTTATTCTAAAGGTTATTTAAAAAACACTTTATAATATAACGTTATTATAAAGTGCACTTTTAAAAGTGTACTTAAGTGTGTAAAAAAACATATTCATGAAAGTGTACTCTCATCAAGTACACTTAAGAGGCCTTTTATTTCATTCATATATTATCAGTTTATTTTTATTTGAATTACACTACAAGTGCACATTCAATACAATTAAGCACACTTCTTTTTTACAAGGGGAGTTATGATGCACAAGAGTGAGGTAAAGGAATTTAGTCAGTGTGAGTTCTTATATAAGTTTTAATATATTCCATCTTGTGTGTTAACTGTTAATGTTGACTATTTGATTTTTTCATGATGCACTACATTGAAGCGAAACAAAAATCTCAAAATTAGACAAAATTTGACAAAACAAAATTAGACCACTGATGTAATATGATTTTCCTAAAAAACACTATGCGTGGCATTAACTGTGAACATCACAAATCGGTTATATCTGAAGTGACGTTATCTCATCCCTCTCTTGCTTATCTACAGCACAGGAGACTAACAGAGCTTACCTACAGAGATAGCAGAGCTTACCTTTGACCTCATTCGTGTCTGGGCTAATGAAGTAATAGACGTAGGAAACCGAATCAAGAAACACAACTGAAACCATTGATGTTTTTGTGAAACTTTGTATGTTCCTGAACATCATTTCATTTTAGGTAGCTCACATTGCTTAAGGCTACCTTTTTTTTCCCAGTGGGTGTCTGTTCAAGATACATTAAAATCTCATTAAGCCTTGTGGTGCAGTAATTATAATTTAATGACAGTTACAGTGTCACCGCCCGCACCTTCTGCCATTATCAGCGAGAGGCATCTGCATTTACCCAATCCTTTGCCAGACAATAAAACCTACACCTGCCTCTGCAGCTCACAGTTTGGCTTTGCTAATGGCTCTCAGCAGGTGGATATCTGGACAGAATGTGTCTAGTATTTCTAAGTTTGACAACAGGTGGAAAGAAGTTATTTTTTCCCCTTAAGTTATTATAAGTATTTCAAGGTAACAGAGCAAGTGGTTTTCCACCATATATACTGCGATGCCAGTTGGAACTGGGACAGTATAATGGGCATTTTATTGTGGTAATTACAGTTATGGAACCTTTACAGAAACAATAACTAAATTCAATCATTGTCTGAAGTCATTTAAGTGGAACAAACCAGCTGATGAAATATGTTTCAATTTCTGACTTTCGCGATTGTTATTGTTGGATAAACTAATTTCCCCAAAAGAAAGTAATTACGATCATATTCACATTTGCCAGGCTCCCAATTTCCCCCAGTTAAATACACTTGGACCCTTCAGATAATGATGTGTAATTGTGGAATGTCATTGTGCCGCCGCAACGATAAGGGTTGAAGCAGGTTATAGGGCACATTGTTTATCAATTACCGAAGATTACCATAGAAAATTACCCTTGTTAGACTAATAAAATATGTGATAAAAATGATTTAATAGCTATGTGATTTGGTTTGACCATCTGTCTTGTGGAAGATCTCTTGAGGGAAACGCGTGGCCGGTGGCCACAGAGGTGCTTTCTTCACACGCAATTAGGCGCTCTGAAGGCTCATGCTGAGCGTCTGATTACTTTAACATGGTGAAAAACGCTGATTACACCACAATGAGCTTTTCAAGAAGGTCGCTAAGTGATTCTGGAGTCGTAGGGAGAGAATGGCGTCATCCAAAAATGGCGGAGGAGTGAGGACAACGGTTAGAAAAAGAACAATAAACATGTCATAGCAGGATGAATCGGCAACCTGGGCTTTAGATTTACAGTTTTAGGGGCTTCCTGTCTGCTCCCCGCTCACACTGGGAGAGACGGTGTGCCGAACATGTGGCAGGGAGTAGAAAAAACACAACCCGCTGTTGATGAAGGTTTGGACAACCGCCCGATCGCGGGTTTAGTAGCACTTCTGAGAACAATGGAAATGGATGGAAGACAAGTTAGTCTCATTATATTTGTATTCTGGCTGTGATATGTTTCTACTATCCTGGGCATTGCACTGAGACCTCAGCGGGTGTGTGTATGTGTGGTCTGTGTGTTCATTTATCATCTTTAGATGGAAATTTTACCTTATTTTTTTATAAATCAACTGGAGCTAGAGACCATACAAATCAAATATTTCCTAATTAACATTGATGAATGAACACTTTATAAGCATGTTTAGAAAAAAGCGGATTTTCATACACATGGCTACACTGCTTAACAAGGCTGGCTACAGTGCAGAGTTTACATAGCAATATTTGTATTTTGCCTGTCGGTTTGTGGTAATATCTCCCATGAGACTCCTTCTACTAATTAGCAGCCTGTTAAAACACTTACACAGGTCAATGCACTGAGAGGGCTGAGCCTTGAAAAATGTTTGAAGTGCTCCCCCTCTCACTAGCTGATGGACACAGGGGTCATTTCCAGGCAATCTGTTCCGATCGGCCAACAGACTTCCCATGGTCTTTCCAGCCCTTCATACCCTTTCTTTCCCCTGTTCCACTGCAGTCCCTCCTTGCCCAACTGAAGTCATTTTCATGCTCTATAAATTTTATTGAAAAATCTGGTGCAGTGGAGTTGTGTTCCAATAAAACAGCGTGAACGCTTGTTAACGTTGAGCGAGGACGGTAAATCGGAGAGGTGACACGCGCTAATGACATCTGCTCCAGAAGGTCTGATCTCCCTGAGACCTTCCCACCACATTGGTGTGAATGAACTTTGAGAATGTAAGTGTGTGGGGGGTAAATGAAAAAGAGAGGCTTAAAGTCCTCACACCTGATGTGATGGCCAAATTGTTGCTGCTAATGAGGCTAATGAGAGAGAGAAAAGGACAGATAGTCAGTCACATGAAAGGTAATCACACTGAATGGACCCTTTTTACATCTACTTCTCAGAAGTAGAAGTTGTCAACGATTGGTAAACATCTATAGTGTAAACTACAAGAAATATAATTTTTGCATTCCTTTTTGCCCCAACAGCAAAAGAAAACAAATCCAATATAGTGTTTCAGTGACTTTGCAAAGGAGGAAAAAAATAAATATTGAGAGATGCATAATGTGTCAGAAGGTAGAAAGATGTTAAATTTGCCGCCACTCCCTCTGCTGTTGTATTAGAAACACTCATGCAGCAGCGTTTACCAGGTTTTTTTTATAATTAAGTAGGGGGTATAATTAAGTAAGTTATTAAGTTATAAAACGCAAAGTATAGTGTAATAGATGTACATACATTTTTTAAAAATGAAAATATAAAAACTTTGCTCGATTTAAAAACTGTGGAAACGCGTTATTTTTAACCTGACATTAATATTTAAAGTCGGCTTGAAAGGAGTCTTTTCTTCCCTATTGTGATGTATATCCCATTGAAATGGCTTCTC
The DNA here is from genome assembly GCF_963993115.1 of Abramis brama. Taxonomy (NCBI): domain Eukaryota; kingdom Metazoa; phylum Chordata; class Actinopteri; order Cypriniformes; family Leuciscidae; genus Abramis; species Abramis brama. The sequence continues at coordinate 20,609,126 of NC_139973.1, forward strand.
AAACCAGAAGAAAATGAAGGAAAGGATTTTGCCCAATGGTGTGCATGGATGAATCATTTATAATAAATACTGCAGTATTCCATAAACAATAGGAATTGTCCATTTTGATTTCATGATGACTTTAAGGTTTTTTAAATTTGTAAAGACATTGTAATAATCAGATGTGGTCCAAGCATTATCAATGAAGACCATCCCTTTTTGTGCTAAACACATTCATATGTGATTTCCTGGCCGTAAAGATACTTAAACGCTTAACTAAAAAGTGCCAATACCAATCGTGGTATCCCAGAAGCCATTTCCCGAAAGCCATTTACAGAAAACGCCAGAGTTATTTGAGTTTTAGGGAACTAGCGCTGCAATGCAAATACCACAGCAGGTGGTAAACTGGATGTAGACTGTGGAGTAGAGTTGCTGCCTAAGACAACAGCCGACTTCTCATACATGGGCTTTCATTTCTTGGGCGTCATCTGTCTTAAAAACTTTGCGAATCATCCTTGAATCCGGAGGGTGTGGAAACATAACCGATCCGATTCCTCCTCCACAGCATTTGGATTGAGTCACCACTGTTTTTGGGGATGGACTTTCCTTTCTGTAGTGTAAGAGCCTCTGTCTCAAAGTGCCTATATGGTATAGCAGTTTGGAAAAAAGGAAGTTGGTTTAGTGTGTGTGGATACAGCTTGCATTATGTGTCAGTAGCTCTGTTTCCATTCAAGTTGCAAATTTAATTTATGTGAAAAAAAACAGAATATCCCCTAGTGAAAAATAAATATACCAAAATGCATGTGAAATACATTTATTTTATATTAAGCATACTACAAATAAATTTACATATTTAGGTACTTAATATAAAGATAATATAAAGAAAAATAAGAAAGAAAGAAAGAAAGAAGTACTCTTAATAATATTTATATCAGTCTAAAGCGGTATGTCAGTAAATATGTTAATGGATTTGTAGTATACTTAGTATGAAATAAATGTATTTTAAATACATTTTGGTATAGTTTTTTTCACTAGGGAATAGCCTACCATGTGCTCAAGAAAAATTGTTTGCCACTTCCAGGGAAAATAGAAAAATCTAAATGGAAATTGTAGAAACTTTAAAATGAACAAATTAATGTTTAGAACAAACAAACACAAACACTCTGACAAACTTCATGTTTGCTAGCTATTGGTGGCAGTTGCCATATGTCTGTTGGTGATTTTTTGATGATAGGCTTTGGCACTGGCATTTCAGAATGTCCAGAGCATCATACATCATTTAGTGCGGCCTGGATCTCGTGTTGCCGAGCATGTTCTTGCACACCGTGGTGGTTTTGCTGGCATACCATGTTGATCTTCTGATAAGATTTCACTCTGAGAGGTTGAGAGGTTTAGAGGAATACTACTGCCAGGCCACGGAACTGGCCCTCCATGCCCCAAGTAGAAGGCCTGTGTTATTGGCCGCTCTACACTGAAATGGTCACTGTGGGAGGTTTCTATGGTTAACCTCTAAAGATTCTTGACACCAGTGACCGCAGGGTGTTGAGGGTGCACCCCATGGGTGGGAATGTTTCACAGCACAAAAAGTCAAGTGTCCATTCTCTTCTGATGCCCTCATGAGATAGTTTCACCACCCCGCCACTTCAGTGTTTCAGGGAGCAGCAGTCTCCAGTGGGTGTTTTCACCTGTCTCCAACCAGCAATGTTGCTGGAGTGTGGCACCCGCCCCCTCCTACAGAGGGTATTGGGACATTATAGGTTGTTAGCGCAGTCAGCCCCCCTAGACAGTGTAGGCCACTCCCCTCACAACTAGTCCCTCCAGTCAATATGTTCAGTTTTTCCTTGGCAGCAAGCTGTTTCAGGGCACCGAATGGACCATTTCCTCCTCAGGAGAACGCGTGGCATCGTGGCAACTTCTGCCAGTTGTGTCTTTGTGGAATGAGGTTATATGACTCACTTCGGCAGGTTTGCTTTGGTGGCAAAGCACACCAGTATAGAGTCGTCCTCTCTGCCTGACCTTGTCACCTCAAAACTCGACATCAAGATGCCGTTCTCACTCATTTAAGGTGTTTAGGGTTAGCCAGGACTGAGTTCTAAAAGCCATCCTAAAAGGCTTTTACTCTCTCTCCATGAGGAAACTTTAAGCCTTAAGGTGGCATCTCTTGTATCATGGTGCGCTCCAGTCCACTGCCCTGTTGGGCCCTTTGAGTCCTTGGAGTCAGCCTCTGAGAAGTTTCTGACTCTCAAGTTGGCTCTGTCTCTGGCATTACTTTGCTTAAAATGTTAATAGATTTGCAGGCCCTCTCAGTTGTCTGTTGCTTAGATGGTGCCCTTGGACTGGTCAAAATGATATTGCACCTGAGGTCTGGTAATATTCCGAACATGCCTTTCTCAATTGTTCATCTGGTCATTCTTCAAGTCTTCTTCCCTCTGCCATTTGACTTGTGGAGCAGGAGAGGCTTCACCTCGTATGTCCAGTCAGGGCACTAAGGATTTACGTTGACACCTCAGGAAGTGTGGAGTAAATCCGATCAACTGTTCCTGCTACCAAGCAGTGTTTGCTGCAATGGATTGTTGATTTGATTTATTTTGTATATGAGGCGTGCAGTATGGCTCCACCTCTAGGCACCATTCCACTATGAATGGGGTTCAACAGTTTGGAAATGGAGTCAATGGATTCAGTATGGCGGCGTGGTTATTATGTTCCCATAGCGTCAACGAGACACAGCGTCACATTGCAATACTTTAATCACGCCTCTGCGGCTTCTTCAGACAATTAGAATCTGGAGATTCCGTGACGTAGGGGCTCTTTTATGGTCTTTGTGGTCCTGAACCTCCGTAGTCCAATAGGATTGAAGAGATTTCACACATGCTTCAGACACCATTTCAGAGTGAAGGTGTTCCCAAAGCGTCAACACAATGACGCAGCATCCCATTTACATCTCCGGGAACCGGGTTACATGTAACTCTGAGACGTTTCCATCATAGTTTATGTGGAAGTCTTTTTACTATATACTGAAAGAGATTGCCTGCAGTTGTTACATTAAATAGCTATATATATTTAACATTTCTATACATATGCATATGTTTTATGCAATAAAATAAATAAATTAAAAAAACGCTTTTTTTCTTACATTTTCTTACATTTTTTTTATTTATTTTTATGAGACATCCCAAAACAATTCCCAAGCACATTTAGGCCTGTGATTTGGCATACAGTATTAATAAGAAATAACAGCAATACAATACGACTCAGGAGGTCTTTCCCTGGACTGAGGGGAAAGAATTATCACTGTAATTTTCTAACATGGTTATTTTCTCATAAAACTGCCACACCAACAGCTCTGCGACATTATCAATGTGACTAATTTGACAAGATAATGTCTTCATAAAGAGTTCCCCATTTCTCTTCTCTGAGTGCCAAGGTAGCGACGTATGACTACATGCTATAGCTCAGATTGCCAACATTCCAAATGAATGTGATATCTGTGACAAGGAGTTGAGCAACCACTTAGTTTCACAGAACTAAGCTCAAACAGACACTGAGCCTTAATGCCTGTTGCCTTTTGACACCACTCCATTTTGGCTCACAGTGTTTGCAGTTTCTCAGTCGGCAGGTTTTACTCAATGGACTATGGTACTATTAAGGCTACACAAGAACCGTTTCAGAGAGAAGCATAAATATATTATTGTTGTTGGCAATATAACAGGACTGATGCTAAGTTGATTTGTTTAATGCCTCAGATCTTGTGATGAATTGCCTAGTCTTGTTGCTCATGATCGTAGCTCAAGAAGAATTTTACGATGTTTAAAGCAATGAACCAAGACAGACAAGGTAATAAAATAAATTTCCTTTTAACATAAGTCTTGGACGATGGAAACATGTTCAGTGTAACACTTCATCCATTAGCATCCAAACTAGCTGCTTTCATGGCAAATAATGATTCAGATTTTGCAATTTCATTTAGCACATGTGCAGTGAAATTACAGTATTGTTGTGTAAACTCTGCTTTCTGTGCTGCCGTAGCCCGAAAGCTGGATCTTTTCTCATTTTTATGTGTCTGGATTTGCTCAGTCTGGGGAATCTACATAAATCCCAGAAGGCTTTCACCAAGCTGGGATGAATAGAGGTGGCCGCTTTATTCTGCTTCTGTAAAATTCTCACAATGTGAATCACACAAAACAGACATCCTCAAAAGTTCATTCAAGGCAAAGAAACAAAATGAAATATTCTCTTGTGTTTATCTCTTTTGTTTATGCCTTGTTGTTCTATCTCTTTTTCCCTTTTTTGTCCTTGCAGGATTTCATCTCTCCTTGTCATTGTCTTCTTTCTTTCTCTTCCTCCACACACACACTTATTGATGCAAAATCATACAAAATGCCTCTGTTAGCTAGGAAATACATGCACCAACATTGACACACTACCTTTTGACACACTATGTATTCCTACATCACAGCATGGAGTTGGATTATCTCTTCTGATGCAAGGGGTGGTGCACGGTTTGGAACAGCTGATCATCCCTAACGAGGGGGCAAGCTGGTCATTAAATGGGTGCTAATACTGGAAAGTGGAGGCCATTAAGTCTTCTTTGTTGTGGTTATAAAACCCTTAGGAGCCTCTTGACCTGAAACCTTTATTAGTTTCCAAGCATTCAGAGCCATCCTTCTTATCACACTGGCCCTACTTAACATCTTCATAACAAAAGAACAGATAGAAAGAAAGAGAAAGAGTGAGATAAAGATGGAGAGAACATTATGCATAAAGAACAAAAAGCCCCTGACACTTAGAGTACAGCAGAAACAGAAAAATATATATATATGTCATGCTGGAGCATCTGAAAATTAAATTACTAATTAATCTGAGCATCGCCAACTTGGACATGACGAAGGATCTACTAAAACTGTGTGAGAAAATTCAAAACACACAAAACACACAAAAACAAAATATGAAAACATCTGCAAACCACTCAGTTTTCAAAAGCAACACTGGATCACACTTTATATTTGGGGTCTTCAACTACTATACTAATATTAGTACAATGTACTTATAGTGTTGATGTTGTATTGAAAAAAACACTTTTGCTGCTACTGAGGTGGGAATTGGGTAAAGTTACGGACAGGTTTAGTGGTATGGGTAGGTTTAAGGGTGGGTTAAAAGGGAAGGGAAGGGTCAACAGTGTAATTAGAGCTGTAATTACATTAATTACAGATGTAAATGCATGCAGGTAATAATAATAATAATACAAGTATAATGTAAAAAACAACAACATGCAAGTGCATTGTATCAAATGATTGATTTAAAGGCACAATATGTAACTTTTTTGCTTTAAAAATAGCAAAAATCACTATATCTATGTTATATATTTTTTTTAGTTGTGTACTTACATTATCCCGACCGTTTCCAACAACTTTCAAACAAGGAGAAATTTTAATTTAATTCGAAGACACGGCACGTTTCTTTATTTCCGTTTTGTCGCAGTCAATGGCGTCATATCCGCGTTGTCCCTGGTTTCCGCCTATGGTTTCCGCTCGTACTGCCATGGTAACCAGAGTTATGAACTAGAGCCCTCTGATAGTAACCAAGACGACAGACGTGGACCACTGTAGTTCGCAATGTCTATCTGCACGCTGTTGTTGTTTCGTTCAAACATTATGGACCATGGCAAGCAGACTTTGGATAAAAAAGGAGAACTAAAACGAGAATCAATATCAGCGCGGTGTTTTCGAGATGCCGAGAGCTCCCATAGACAGTATATAAACGAGAGCTCCACGTCTGAGACTCGACCGCTCCTACATGTACTTTATTAAACAGGTGAGCACATTTACATAAAACGAATCAATGTTATATAGTTCAACAATGATAAAATGTTAGAATATGATCTGTATGTTATTCTAATGTTGATCTAGCTTACTGCTAGTCTCATACAGACAAACTAACACATAAGTTACATTTCAACACATTCAAATGCAGTTTAGTGTGCTAGTGTAATGTTAGACCAAGTGAAACAGCGCTGCGTTACCTCACAAGTTTAATTTGTCTAATAAACTGACCTGTGAGTAGTAATTCTGCACTCGCGTGTAGTTCGGTAGAATGAAATGTCCATATTCCTTTTATATCCGCGGGACTCGCGTCGCGTGTGGAGCTGATAGCTGTCTCTTAGCAATCCCGAACTGCTTCATATCACAGTCATGATAAAAACATTGATGTATTTACTCATCCATAAACATTATTAGATCGGTCGGCTTGACGTTGACGACAAGATCCATAATTCTTAGCAAATGTTGCGTCATCAAACTACGCCTTTGTTATTGTAAATAGGTTAGCGACCCCTAGTGGAGAAAAAAATCCATACTGTACGTTTAAATGTTAGTACATAGTAATTAAACATAGGCCTACTTAACATAAAGTGGGACCCAACACTGACATCAGCGAATTTCAGAGGAAAGCTGTGTCTTTTTTCCTTCCTTGGTGTACTCGTTTAAGGCTAAGTCTGCATGAATGTGAGAAAAGAGCACCAAACAGGCAAAAGCTCACATGAGAGAAGGAGTGCCTTAGCATCACTGTAATTGGCTAATTATCCTGTCACAACTGTGCCACAAATCAACTTGAATGTGTCACACTGATAGAATTGTATAGACTAATTACAAAGTAAATAACTCACCCACTCGGATATAACCACTTTTGGTAATGTACAAACTGAAATAACCTGAAATAGAATTAAAAGTGCACCTCATGCCCACAGCCATATAATGTATAAAGCGATCACTCAAGAGACGCATTCCAGATCAAACTGGTCAAGTGTAAATGCATCTGGTTGTTGAAACTACATGTATTTTACTCCTCCCAAAATGTTAAAAAATAAACATGGGAGAGCGTGTAAACTGAACCATTTTAGCAAATCAGATTGCTATTGTAACGGTCACTTTGTGCTTTTATGGTAATTTGAGGTAAAATGAGAACTGTAATAGAGTGTCAGTAATAGATTTGACAGGTGAGGGGAAGAGATAACCGCTCTACCGACTTTTGTACTCTTTCTTTAATTTTCTTTTATATTTGTGACCAGACTTGAATGTTTATTTGTATACTTTTTCTCACTCAATCCCCATGTATGCGGACGAGTGTGACTTTAAGTAATTTTAATAAACCCGGGGAAAATACGCCATCTCTCGTCTCTCGTGCATCTTTTCCTCCGGCACCACATATGCGTTACACTATCCGATCAGAAAGGACGCATGAAGTGACCAGTAAACAGCCCCCTTGATTCAGTGCATCACAAATGTTCTGCTTCTGTTCAAGGACTCTTAATTTGAGTATTTTCAGTTCCTTTGTTGTCATAGTTGTTGATTTGGTTTCCTTTGCTAGTTTGTTTCTATGGTTTCTGATTTGTTAATTGATTACGTTCACATGTGTCTTGTTTGGTTCCTCATTTAGCCTTGTGTGTGTATAGTCCTCAGTTTCAGTTCTGTTTTGTCTGTTCTGGTTGCGTTAATGTTTGCTTTCTGTTTCTCCAGCGTTTTCCTGTTATCCTGGGTATTTTGCTTCTTTTTTAAAGTTCTACTGCTGCAACTATAGATCCTCGTCTCCTAGCATTTGTTAACCATGCTGTGACACAGCGAGGTCCAAATAATATTTGTGACTTGAATACCCTGAGAACATTTAAACATTAGACATTTTTAGGTTAATATTATTCACTATACAATAGTCTAAAATAATAGGCAAACAATAAGCTAATTAAAAAATAAGTTACACAAAATATACATCAAAAATATACTTTTATGTGAATTTTTCTTAACAAAATAATATAATCTATAATCCAAAATTATACTATTGATTTCTTGTTGATAAGTATAAGATAAAATGGAATATGGTTTTTTATACAAACCTAGAGAGGGGACGTTTCCTCATTTCAGCTCACCCACCACTCATCTTTCGGAGGTTGGAAGGTTTTGAGAAGGAAATATTTTAGGATGAAATGTGTGTGTTGATATGATATGTTAAGCCAGCGGCTGGAAGTGTATTAAAGCATATGTTTATTCGAAAGAGGGAGTCCCTCCAAAACCTCCAAAATCCACATATTCTTAAATTCATTGCCAAAACTGAGCATGTTTTATTACTAACCAACAGCAGTCAGGCAAAGCAGTGCTCTTGTGCTCCCATGTGGATGAATTTATAATTATGAAGAACCAGAGGTACATAAATCATAATCCCAGCATTCTGCAGCCAGTGATGAATAATGCAGCAGATATCATCCCAGGAGTTGGAATGACATTAAAAGGTTATGCTGTTTGGTTGTCAATAAAAATGTACACATTTGCAGTTCATTCGTTTAAATGTCAGTGTGTTAGTGATCTGGGAGTTTATGTTGATAAACATATAGGCTGAACCCAATTAGAGCGATTTTTAAAGTTCATGCCGTAATTTAACAAGCAGCATACATATAAATATGTTTTTTTTCCTTTTTTTTTCTTGGGGGGTTGGGGGGATGAAGGCTGCTCTTACAAAGCGAAGACAGGTTGTTGTGCGTGTTTGGGTGCATGCGCATGTGAGAGTTTTTGTCGTGTGGAGTGATTCTCTGTTTGACAGCGCTCACATTTGTGTTGAATTAGGACTCAAAGGGCTCGAGTGAGGTCCGTTTGACTCTGGGGTTCACATACAGGTGGAAACAAAAGCTTCAACGCTCTTCAGCTCTCTCAGCATGCTGGGTGGAGAAGAGAGGCACTGCCTGAAATGTGTGTCCTGTTAGAAATATACTGTTGACGTGTGGGACGTGATCCCCCCCGCTGTTATTCTCCAGTGTGTCCACACCAGTTCGTCTGATCAAAGACTCCAATGGTAATATGTTCTTTTCCTGGCTGCCTCAACTCCTCTAATCTTTTATTTGTTTATTTCATGCCAAGGTGATAGTTTGGAAATCTAACACTCGTTCACTCCGGGATTGGAGGAGAGGTGGTACCTCACTCTCTAAACATGTGATTTGTAAAGGTTTTCATTTTTTTCGGGACTCATTAAAAGCATTCCAGATTTGAGTCATGATTTGGCTAATAGCTGTTTATATTTTTAAGAGGAATTTTTTATGTTTACATTTTCCTTCACAAAGGTGCAGACAGCTGTCTACATAAAGAATAAATAATCTCAGACAGGTATGTTTCTTGTCGACAAAATGACAGCGTGACTGACAAAATGTCTGGGTCTTGGGAAAACTCCAGTATTGCTTTTAATTCAACTTGATGTATTTTGAAAACATATATTTTTTGCACATGTTAAGTATTGTGTAATATGATTTTATAATTTTACATTATAATTTATGACTCAAAATATCTGCCAATATAATTTAATGTAGATATTAGATAATAGCTATATACACTCATTTTTGAAACTGTTGGTAACACTTTATTTTACAGTGTCCTTGTTACATATGTTACATGTACTTACCATAGTAATAACAGTAAATTATGCATAATTATATGCAACTAACCCTCAACCAAACCCTAATCCTACCCTAACCCTATAGTAAGTACATGTAATTGCTTAATATTACTCAGTACTTACATATATAATTACACCTTAAAATAAAGTTTAACCAAACTGGTTTATGTATGAGACTTCTTCATACTTTGTTCTACTATGAAAGCACTGTCTGTATCAACAGATAAGCAGAGCCCGGCACTTTGTTTTACAGTGTACTTGTTACATATGTTACATGTAGTTACTGTGGTAATAACTAGGCTATTAGTTATGCATGATTAAATGCAACTAACCCTAAACCAAACCCCAATTCTAATCCTATCCCTACAGTAAGTACATGTAGGCCAAGTTAATTATTACACAGTACTTAAATGCATAATTACACTGTAACACGGACACCTTAAAATAAATTGTAACCCAGATCGCCAACAGACGCTTTAACTGAAGCAAACAGCAAGAGTAGCATGTTGTTACAATCAGTGGTATGAAATCTGGAAAAGCAAGCTAAATTTGACAGGAGATTCCATATGAGCACAAAGAGCACAGTGTATCTTTCATTGTTGTGTTCTCCAATAATAATGAAAACATTTTTTTTTCCATTATGATTAGATTAAAAGTAAAACATTAATTAGTTTGAGAAAAAACACGATGTGAGTGAAGTGATCATTTCCCTATAAACAAGAATTCCAGAGAGTGTGAATCAGATAATTGGCTCCAGTGTGGTCTTAATATTTTCAATACGAGAGTCTCAAATCAAACCGACACAAACAAAGCGCTTAACTATCACCAAGCAGTGTGTCAACATCACATTCATATGGCAGTCAGCCAGAGAGCCTCCAAAGACAGGAACATATAGGAGACAGAAAAGGAGAGACATCTAAATCTTTATTGATCCATGTGCTACTGTATGTATTAATAGTAATGCTTACAGCAATGGTCTGTTCTGTTTATTGAACAATTATAGATGCAATCATATTGCAAAGTCATCAAAAGTCAACAAGGCACTTTATTTTAGCCTGTGCAACTATAAAAAAGTGACTGTAAGTTTCATGTACCCTTCAAGGAATGTAGTTTTCACAAAAATAAATTCTGTCACTATTTACACACTGGCATGTTGTTACCGCATATGATTTTCTGTATTTGATAAAACACAAAAGGAGAAAATTTGTTGGCCTATAACAACTATATTCCAAGCCTCATCATACAATATTAAATTAAATCATATGATAGCTCGTGGTGAGAAACTGAAAAGGACAGGACTATAATCAAGATTTTCAGTGAAGAATTAATTAAATATCACTCTGTTTCTCAAGCAAACCAACTATATTATAATTTGTAAAAATATAGCCCACAAGGTAAATATATACAGTGCTTTTGCATTTTTATGAAAAGCTGACAAATCTTAATATTTTTGCATTCTTTTCCAATTCAAATATCTAAAACTCTAAAAAACTAAAAAGTTACTTCTTTGAAAAAAATAAAAATCAATTGAAAACAAGTAAAAAGATTAATGACTTTTGCAGTGTAGTTCATTTTAATGGCATGGAAAGAAGTGATCAGTAGAGTCTTCAAATATTCCCCTTTTTGTTTCATTTTCAAAAAGAAAGTCATACAGGTTCAGAACAACATGGGTGAGTAAATAATGAACGATTAAAAAAGAAAGAAAGTTCGAATGACACTGCCAGAAGAAATAATTGGCATGAAGTTTACAAGCTTCTATTTTATTGAATTTATTACTTTGCGACCAAACCACTGAATATCTTTGGCTGACCACAGAACCACCATGCTAACGTTCATCATTGGCTCAGTCATGAAGAAAATGCATATGTACTGTGGGGAAACTTTTTTGCCAGTATTGATTTAAGGCCCAGAGCAAAAAAAAGCCTTGAAATGACGCAACATCCGAAAAACGCATGTGCAGGCACACATAAACTCTTACATTCCACTTACACACACTCCATGTCATACAACCACCCAAGCACACTCCCCATGTTTAACTTCGCTGAAAGACGACCGAACCAAAACAAGGCTGATGTGGTGATATCCAATATTTTCTCATTAAGTCTTACGGGGCTCAGGGGCTAATCGCATTACTTAAAAGGGCACACACAGATTAAAACTAAACTAGCTATGGATGGATCCTCTTCCATGTTTTTTTAAAAGGATAGCACCCCTCGGCGTAACTCCTTCTCTGATGGGCCGGTGTTAGGTGTTGGTATTGAGTCTAGTTCGGGCTGGTGGTACCGACCCCCGGTACAGGAAAGATCTCACGCCCTAGAGTTCACGACATATGACTGGTGCTTTTTGACACTGAAGGTCAAGCCTCACACCTGAGATGGTGTCGGAGCAGACAGACATCACATGCCTGAGATGTTTCTCTTCTGAAGGATGTATGAGCTGTGAGTGGATTCTTTAGCTCTAAGTCACGGAATGCGGGTTTGTTTTTACCCCCATTTGATGTAGTGCACCACCATTTTGGTAACGCTTCACCAAGCGTGATGTTTCATTGATAAAAAAAAAAACTAAAAAGAAAACTGTTCTGCTGGCTTTTTAGTTTCTCTTTTTTACGCCTATGTTTAAATTTACATCAGTTTTAACATCAAATGTATTCAAATATGAGGTGAAAAACGTCGAAATCTGATGCTTTCAACACCTCTCACTCAAACTGCTGAATCAACAGCTGTAATCTCCGAATTATGTGCAAGAGGTGACGTCTTTTTATCTTCCCTCTGTCTGACAGGCTCAGAGAAAAAAAGGCCAATAGTGTTGAGTGCTGGACTAATATCCCTGATAACTGAGGAGAATTACCAATTGCCTCTAGTTTGACACTGTTTATACAGCACGCTTTTACACAGAGTGTAAGAGAGCGAGCATTAATCCCCGCTTACTTATTGGTATGTTCCGTCTTTTCAGGAAGAGAAGAGAAGATTGCCCAAACTACTACTGATAAAGTGTGCGAGTTTAACACATAAACGTTTGTTGAAGGTCAGGTTAACGAAAATACACTCATACCTAATAAACGGGGTGATACGCTGATAACTTCAACCAAATGCATCGGCGTGAAAAAAACACATTAATCTACGTCGTCAACTAATTCAAGCATTAAAAGAGTGTTTGAGGAAATCCTCATGTTTGCAGAGGAAGGAAATGAGTGGTTGCTAGCAGAGAGGAGTCTGATGGCTCTGTAAATTGTAATGTGAGGAAGTCATTGTTGACAAATAAACGCTGAAAAAGAGTCATACATTCCAAACAAATAAATAAATGGGCAATAAGTATCGATTGGAGTTGAAATAATGTGATTATGTGAGAAGAAAAGACCACAAAAGAGACATGGAACTAGCAAAATAGAAGAAAACTATACAAGTTTTTGAAAATAAAACTATACAAAACTATTTTTTTATACAAAAAATAATAATAATAATAATAAAAGTGAGGAAAAACATGGCAGAATTATAGGCTATTGTAGAAAAATATAAATAAAAAAAAAAGAGAAAAGTGTTTCTTTTAATATTTTATTTTGAATACATTTTTTATTTATTTATTTATTTCATCAACATAAAATGTCTGTGTACTAAAAAACTTTATATATATATATATAAGTTTTTTAGTGAGGAAATATATATATATATATATATTGATTATATATATACAATATATATATATATATATATATATATATAAATTATCCTTAATATATATGAAGATTTCAGATGCAAAAGCCTCTAAGTGCCATCTGAAATTTTCTTCTAGAATGATCATTTTTATCAAGCTTGTATATTTAAGTTCAGTAATTTCACTTAAATGACAATTAATAGGTAATTTTCATTGCCATTTAAGTGAAATTACTGAACTTAAATATACGAGCTTGATAAAAAAGATCATTCTAGAAGAAAATTTCAGATGGCACTTAGAGGCTTTTGCATCTGAACTCTTCATATATACTGTGTTTGTTAACATTAGTTAATGTATTAACTAACATGAACTAACAATGAGTTATGCATTTGTTACGGTATTTATTAATCTTTGTTAATGTTAGTTAATAAAAATCCAGCAGTTCATTGTTTGCTCATGTTAGTTCACAGTGCATTTACTAATGTTAACAAATACATTTGATTTTAATAATGCAGTAGTAAATGTTTAAATTAATATTAACTAAGATGAATAAATGCTGTAAAAGTATTGTTCATTCTTAGTTCATGTTAACATGTTAAGTAGTAACGTGTTCTTCTTGTAATGTGTTATCCAAAATTTATGTTGGTGAATTAATCTTCATTATCATTTTGATTTTAATATTTGTCCGAATATCAAACAAAATGCAAATCGGCTGCATTCTGAAAAAATTCTAACAAATAACATCAAGCAAAGCAAAACCAAGATTCAAATTCTCTCTTCTAAGAACATTCTTAACGCGGTAACAAAACCAATTAGCTTCTCTCGAAAGCTATCACCTTACACTCTTTCCTCACGGCTGTACGTGTTTATCAACCTCTCTGAAAGCTAAGCCAAACTAAAGAGGGGAAAGAGACGAAACGCATCTGGTTTGGCTCTCTCCTCAACCCAGTCAATCAGACGAGTCATCTCACGCGCTTATCTCCGCCCGGGGTTTATCGGCTAAGTGGATGTGTAGCTACAAGTGAGAATAGCTTGTTTTGTCGGCTTCACTGATGAGGGTTTTCATCCACTGCGAGTATTCCGCTTCCCCAGCCTGGCTGGACGTCCAGGTAATCTTTCATTCTGTTCAGACAGATGCTGTTCCACTCTGTGGTTAGGAAGTACCACCATAGGGATGAGCTTTTCCTCCCACTTCCAAAAGCGTCTGTAATCTTCTTCCGTCATACAGGGCAACATTTAAATTATGATCATGCTTTCAAGGCAGATGACATGACTAGATTAGTGAGTCTGAAAGCACTTCAAAGGTACGGGAACAAGGTGTGAGAGTGGGTGTCAGAGGGCAGAATGAATGAAAGAAGGGCAAAATGAGCAAATCTGAAGCGGAAGAAGGGAAACAAAATTAGTCTGACAGTGAGTTGATTGTGAGGGGACGACATAATGCACAGCCGCTTTGTATTCGCTCCCATTGAGAGGCAGCCACCCTGAATCCTGCATGCCTGTAAAAGAGCAGGTGCGAGCCGAGCGAATGCTTCGTGTTTTCATACGGACAGGGTCGTATCACAACAATCACAATCTCTAGAATGAGGAAACCAGATGAGTATTGAAACAGCTTTCCCCAGCTGCCCTATGTGTGTTGAGGCTGTTTTTTCATCACTGAGGGCAAGAGGAAACGACGTGTGCCAAATACTGCCAATAGCCTCACATGTTGACAGTGCAATTTCCTTTCAGCTCTTTTTAGGTGCATGGTGATGCTACAACAGTGTTTTCCAGCTGTTATCCTCATAGCAAATTTAAATAAATCTTTTATAATATAATAAAATAATAACCAAATTAAATTGATAACGTCTAAACTATTAGTAAATCAAAAGTATCCTTAATTTAATCCTTTAGCAGGACGCATTTACGTTTTGACTGTATAGCAACTGCAACAAAGTACGATCTAAGACAGCGCATGCCGCCCGATCCGTAAAAAACATCACTTCTTTTACCGCAGATTGTTTTAAATCATGTTATGAAGGAAGAAATAATACAACTGAAGGGTTTTAGGGTGATGTCATTGTAATAACAGATTTTTCTCATTACTTTGGTAAAACATGCTGTTGTGATTAGTTTTCTCAGTTTTATGCCTCTCCAATAGCAATGTAAGGTATTTTTGTGCCTTCGAAAAGTAATAAAATGTGGTGCCATTTTGATTTTCAGAGAAAACAACTTGGATTTTCTGTTTATCAATAAGTTCAGCAAGTCTGTAGAAATTTAAAGAAGCCGGAGGCCGCATAGTGGACTGCATTTGCCTTGTTAGCAAAAGTGAATAATCCATTGCTGGAGGGTAGGAAGGATCAGTTTCCACCGGGATCCAAACAAGCAGGCAGAATTAATACCAACAGTATGCCTGTTTGAAAGCAAACAAGCCGTGCATGGAGTAAGTTTGAAGAGGAGGCACTTCTAGGACAGGCCGAATTATCGTTCTTTATGTCCTGCAGGCATCTCGAAAAACCTATTTCAAGTATTAATTTATTTTGGCAGCAAGTGGAAAATCTGTGGAGATGAGCCAAGAGTATTTTTTAGGAGACACTGAGTGGAGTTTTTCCAAAAAAATTCACTCTTTACTAAATTGATAACATTGTACTCAAGTGAACAGGAAACGGACTAAGTGTCAAAACAAGACTGAAAATCGGATTGCTCCTTTAACTTGATTTCAAGAAAGGAAATATAATCCCCTGCAAGGCAAAATGCAGTAACAACACATATTGTCAAAATCAAGTTATGACCCAACAACTCAATATTTTACAATATTACTGTTTTCACTTTGTCTAAAGACTGAAATTATGAGATTTAGGGTCAGGGTTTACTAAAAACATCAAGAAATTAGCGCTGAAAAGACGTGGACACAGTTATTTTTGAGGCTGACATTATTGCAAATGTAGGAGTTTTCCTTTCAGATGCAAAATTTATGGGAGGAAAGTATTTAAATGAATCAAGCAAGGTGATTTACTAAGGTTTGCGCTTATCAATTTACTGGTATTTGCTCCGTTATTTCCACTCCCATCTGTGCTTTTATGGAATTGTGCTCTCAAGCTAATTTGCTCGGTTTAGTAAATCTGGTCCTAATTGTGATTATTTTATTTTGTTAATAGTTTGAATAGTCACTTTATTTTAAGGTGACTTTATTACACTGTAATTACACATTTAAGTGCTGAGTAATATTTAGTAACTATTTAGTTATTATAGGGTTTGGTTTGGTTTAGGGTTAGTTGCATGTAACTTATGCATAATTTATAGTTATTATTACTATAGTAACTACATGTAACATTTGTAACAATGACACTAGCTTTACGGTTAATACCTTATTATAGTAAGTACATGCATAGTATATAGATGCAAAACAGTAATGTAAAAAAATAAAGTGCTACCAATGCTCCTCTAATATGCATCTACACTGTAAAAAATTTGCTGTAGTTTTGCAGCTGTTTGCCAGTAACTTACTGTAGATTTAAATCGATGTTATTTACTGGCAACAGTTTGCTCAAAGTTAAATGAACATTAAACATTAACAAGTCTTTGTCTTTACAGAATAAAACTATAAAATAACAACCTAATGCAAAGCATTCTGGGAATATGAAATGCTTATAGGATAAAGACTTGTTAATGTTTAATGTTCATTTAACTTTGAACAAACTGTTGCCAGTAAATAACATCAATTTAAATCTACAGTAAGTTACTGGCAAGTAGCTGCCAATAATACTGTAATTTCTACAGATTTTTTTTAACAGTGTAACTGTATTCTAATACTGGGTAGAAAGTTTTCACTATCATTATAAATTAAATATTTTCCAGATAATATTTAATAAGGTTGGATTTTATACATGGAAAACATAAAGCTGCCTTTATTTTAGGAAGGAGGTCCCTTGCAAGGGGATCATCATATTTGGGGGTCCTTTAAAAAATATACAACTACTACAATCATAGAAAATGAAGTGTGACAAATGATAGGCTATTGAATCACTCCAAAAAAACCAAAAACCAAAAACAAACAAACTTTAAAGCCATTTTTTTTTCCATTCCAGTGTTGGTGTAGTTACTGCGTTCACTTTTGTAAGTTGTTATGCCCTCTCATCAAAATGCTTATTTTGTCTTGAAGTCTCCTAGCATCAGACCAAATAAACACTGTTGAAGTTGCTCGGAGAATGTGCATCAGCTATGCCTTGCCAACAGTTGTCTGTGCTTGAACAGCCCAAAGCATTTTGGTAGGAGGGTTGGGATTTATAGTTGAATAATACATGAGGAGGAGCCACACCAATGTCTCACCAAGGCCTAATGAAAGAGAACATGTCTGCACACAAATCAGTCATGAATAAACATCAGACAGTAATTAAACTTGGTGGCAGCAACTTTCTTCATTAGTAAACAAGCAGGAGCACAGCTTCCTGCGCATGGTGAGGATCGGGAATGGAATGGTAATTGGAGAGCCTGTCTGATATTGTTTGGCATCATTGGAAAAGAGCAGGCCTGGTCAGAGAAAAAGCTCAGAAACTGACCTCATTACCAGAAGTTAATTCCCTGGCACTTCATTTGCTGCAGTTGGTAAAGACATAGCTGTCAAACTGAGGCCTGTATCTCTACTACATAACGATTAGAAAACTTTAGTTCATTCCTGATCTAATGACTTTTAAGCATGTGGAGTGCCTATAGTTGGTACTCAACCGAACTCTGAAAAATAACTAAAATATTTGAAATAAATAGAGTTATAAAAAACTTTAATATAGCTTTGGGTGTCTAAATCTTTAGTATATAGCTTACATTGAACATTATGTCATCCTGAAGATGTGCTTCATGTGATGCTGTAATATTAAATCTAGTAAATCTAAATTAAATGTAGGCCTATGCATTAAAATGAACAAAAAATGACAATAAAGACATTAAGAATGTTACAAAAGATTTCAATTCCAAATAAACACTGTTTTTACAAAAATATTGAGCAGCACAACTGTTTATAATTGATAATAACATTTAGCATTGATAATAAGAAGAAATGTTACTTAAGCCCCAAATCAGCATATTAAAAATGATTTCTGAAGGATCATGTGACACTGAAAACTAGAGTAATGATGCTGAAAATTCAGCTTTGCCATCACAGGAATAAATTACATTTTAAACAATATTCAAATAGAAAATATTTATTTTAAATTGTAATAATTTTCACAATATTACTGTTTTTACTGTATTTTTGATCAAATAAAAGCAGCCTTGCTGAGCATTTCCCAAAAAATTACAATTTTTAACAGTAGTGTACACACCTGCATTGTAACCTTTCTAAATGTTGTATTATTCTGTTACATTGGCTTTTCAGAAATCTTTCCAAAAAGAGCCAGTCAAGAAACTGATGATGATCATGCAGCACCATATTTTAATTTTTTTTAAGCATTATGGTGTGTTGCTTACAGTCCTTACATTTGCACTCAAACCCGAATAGAAAAAAAAAAGAAGGGAACTTATTTTTGTGACTAGTCTGTATTTGGATTTTCTGATTTGATTGTACTTGGCTGTGATAAAGGATATGCTGTTTAAACTTTAAACGTCTTTCTTTTCCGCAGCCTGCAATTGTAACCTCCATGCAAGGCGCTGTCGTTTCAACATGGAGCTTTACAAACTCTCCGGGAGGAAAAGCGGAGGAGTCTGCCTGAACTGCCGGCACAACACGGCCGGTCGCCACTGCCACTACTGCAAAGAGGGCTACTACAGAGACATGTCGAAGCCCATCTCTCACAGAAAGGCCTGCAAAGGTATGAAGGGTACTGAATCTACACCCCATGGGCGCAAAGGGCGACTATAGTTTTGGTCTTAAGGGCCCAAAGTCTGCATCTTATCACTGAGGAAAGCAGAAAAAGCTAACGCTAAGTGATTAGCTGGCTGTTTTCTACACAAAGAAATTCACATAGTACCACAAAGGAACCGATTAGATGAGCCGGTGACTATTCTTAATGTGTTACCCCTCAAATGAGGGTGTCAGCGGGTCCAAAGGAAGAATTCGCACATTCCTGTGCTCCTCCACCCCCATGAGACTCTGTCAGCATGCAGCCCAAGGACAGGGATGTGGGTGGGGGAGGGGTTACATCTTTCTGACATAGAGTTATTGGGATTCATTTGGGGGATGGTTTGACAGGACAAGCCAAACAAACAGAGCAGAGGTGTGAACTGATCCTTGTTACAGGTCAGATGAGTGAGGTTAGGGGGAGGACGGACAAGAAGAGAAGAGCGAATGATCGAGCAACTTTCCACAGGTGTGCAACTGGCTGGCGACAGCACGCTTACCTGGGAGCTGTCCAGAGGGAAAGAGACAGAAAGGCAGGGTGTTTTTGCCTAACTTTGCCGTGGGGCAAGATGACAGGAGCAAAAAGCTTTGTGCAAACAAGCCCCCCGTCACACCTTAGCGTCTCCTCATAACAAGGTCCGTTCTGCTGCTGTCCGTGACGGCTTAGGATCATTTACTTCCAGCTTTAGCTCGGGGTAAAACTAGCTGGAAGTTAAAGACTCTGCTTTGCCCAAACAGATAAACAGGTAAATAAATAAAAGCGTCCATCAATCTGACAGTCAAGACTGTGGGGAATGTTTTTGCATCATGTGAGAATGTTATACTTGAAAGCTGAACAGAAGGTGTTTGTTTTCCCGCAATACCATCGGCACGCATGAGTCCTCATTTACAACATCCACACAACAACGCGATTAGCCTGATTCCTGCTCTCATATAGAGATAAATGCGGTTGTTTTATGTAGCTTTAAACTGATAGAGCTAGAAAAAGATTAGAATTTTTATTTTGTGTTTGAATTTTTAACTTTGAATAAAAAATATTTTTGTCTTAATTTTTTTAACATTTAAATTATAATTTTTGTAACACATTTTGTAGTTTTGAATTTTATAAATTAACTAAATTTACCTTTTTATGGTGCATCTGTTATATGCAGGCAGTTGAGGATGTAAAGAAGTTAGATTTATTTATTTTTTTTAAACAGAAGTGACATATTTATGGCATATTATATTAAGATTTTTTTTAAACTCTTTTCAATAAGGTTCATTGGTTAACATTAGTTAATGTATTTACTAACATGAACTAACAATGTGCAATACATTTGTTACAGTATTTATTACTCTATTTTAATATTAGTTAATAAAAAATACAGCAGTGGGTTAACTAATGTTAACAAATACAACCTTTGATTTTAATAACGTATTAGTAAATGTTGAAATTAATATTAACTAAGATAAATAAATGCTGTAGAAGTATTGTTCATTCTTAGTTCATGTTAACTGAGGTAGTTAATTAATGTTAACTAATGAACCTTATTGTAAAATGTTACCATTTTTTATATTATATTTTGAAATTTAAGCATTTTGTAAATTTGACCAATTGAACTGTTTTTGTGGTGTATTTTATATATTAGTATTTTTTTAAAACAGCATATGTTTAAATATTCTGATTATAAAATAATACCTTCGAGTTTTCAGATGAAGATTTACAGTAGTTGTCATTAAAAAAAAATAATTAATTTAAAAGCGTGTTGTTTTTAGTTCCCAGACTCACATTACACCTGATGAATATGAAAAAGATAAATGAGCATATAATAATATTCTCTGCATGGAAAGGCATTACAAAAATGCATAACCTAACCAACATATCCATTCTACCATACTCCAGACTGACATTTACCCCTCTCTGGGCTCTCGTTTGATTCTCCTGTCGACTTGGAATGCAAACAGACATTCATCATCCGACTGTGTGTTTCGCTAACCCCCATGCTATGTGTCTTATTGAAGGAAGAGAACTTCTTTTTGTTTTCACTTCCTTTCTCCTGTGGACAAGACTTGATTCTTTCAGCATCCCATTACTCTCATTGGTGAGGTTTGCTCTGTTGGGATATGTTGGCTTTGTCAAATGATGCATTTAATTGCAGAATTTTGTACACACTTCCCTAAAAGAGTGCAAATGGAAAAGATGAGTCTGAAATAGGCCAAAGGTTTAATATGTTGTTTTAAAGTTTTGTGATAGAAACTCCATCACAGATTCACTGGAAGGGATTCAGTCGAGCTGGAATTTGATCGTTCTGTTTCTGCCGTTTCATTTTTTTTTCAATTTTTGCAAGGCTCCCGTAATTAAAACCAAGGGTGAATAATCCTGCAGGTCTCTGATGACCCTGGTCCTTTTTTTCTCTAAAGTTTTATTAAAATGATCTGCTTTGCTTGGAAAGTTAATGAACTCTTCAGTTTCCCTGAGATTTGAGACAGAGGCCATGGAGGATTTCCCAGGCACTTGGAATTAGGGTCAACAAACCAAATGGAATTCACTAATGGTTCAAGGAAAACTCTTAAAAAAATAGCACACTAAAAATAGCTGCGATACTCTGTAGATTGTTACAGAATTATTAATGATAGATTCAAAATATGCATGTACTACTATGAAAGATGTATTTCTGGATGGAAAAAATTGATTCCATCTGGGTCAATTCTGGATTAAAAATGCATCATTATGACCCACAGCCATTGAGAACTTTTCTTAATGCAGATACTTCATTGTAAGGGAGATTACCTGAAGATGGCAATTCTTCTGCACTTTTCGATTTTACCGAAAAGAGAAAGTTCCCAGTGCTTTGTTCACTTAAATGTTTGCTGTCTGTTTGCATGCTCTCGCTTTCGTTCTTTCGCAACAATCATCCACATTTGCTCTGTTTAAGTTCATTAATCTTCAGGCCCAACTGCCTCATCAGACTTTTGTGCTATTTTTTTCTAGGAACATTTATCAGCACTGTTACCATCTTTACATAGGGATGACATCAAAACCCAGAAGACTAATTCGCCACTGGTTCTCTTGAGATTTTCCTATGGGGTTTTATAATAAGTTGTACAATAAGGTAAACACAACTTGACAATATTGAACGTTTTGCTCTACAACGTAAATCACACACACACCCATATCAAAAATGCAAATTTGAAGCTTTTATTTTAATTAAAAAAAACATTTGTTCCTAATAAGTAACTATATAGGAACGTTTGGGGTTTACATTTACATAATTTACATTGTAGAATCGTCAAGTATCGTCACGTTGTTTTTATCACAGACCTTATTTCACTTATAAATTGGAAAACCCCATTATATACGTGTTTGGATACTTATGTCAGTTCCCTTCTGGGTCTCCTACATTACGCACTCTTGAGGTCTTGAACACGGGGAAATGAGAAGGATACCTCCTGTTAATCTGAGCTGAGTACCTCAAATCAAATGTTGCTTCATTTTAAATAGTTCTGAAAACACATTTCATCATGATTTACAAAATCTGTAACTTAAACAAGGCATTTTGTTCGTTTTAATCCTGAAATTTGCCAGAGTTAGAGCCCCTAATGTAATTACAATCAAACACTGTCCAAGTTATACAGCTGTATTAAGTTACATCAAAACAGATGTACAAAAAAAAGCATGCGTGGTAATTACAGAAAGGTGACAAATGATATGAAGCATGATATTTCATTCCCGCCAAAGAAAACATTTTCACAAGCTAAATAAGCGATTTATTGCAAGTTAATGAAAATAGGTGTAAGTATGTTGTAATATAAAGCACCTCACTCCCCTCTCACTCATTAATTTAATGTGTTCACCACATATTTTCGCTTTTCTTTTGACAAGTCACCACATTCTTAATCAGAGCAGTGAAATAGTGGCAACGATTTACTATAACAATTTACTTCAGTAAAAACACTTACAGTATGCTGCTCTTTTACTGAGCTTGAATTCAGTCCGGGCGATTGGCTTAGTGTTCAATGCCTTCTACACAACTCATTTCTGTAGACTTGACTACATTTGGAACACATTGATGCATTTTCAAATACAGACATTTGAGTCACATATTTTGGATGTTCTATAAATAAATATCAAAATTAAATCCAAATGTATAATATAACAATAGGTATTTATTTGAAATATATAATGATAAATGTAAATATTCATAACTTTGATGACAAATGACTGTTTAATTTGTAAAAAGGCGTGATTTGGTTCATGAGTAATATGTCTTGTTAAAGGGATACCATCAAATGGAAATTCTCTCATTATGTATTCATCTTTAGGTCTTTATTTCTTCTGTAGAACAAAATAAGATATTTTTAAGGATGTTGGTGACCATTAGGGATGGGTATGGAGAATCGGTTCCATTTTAGAACAGGTTCCAAATGTCCAAGAACCCGGTGATTCAATGAGAAATCGCATTTTGATTCCACTTATCGGTTCCTGTGTGTGCATTTTAATGTGATTTTAAACCATTAAAGCGCAAAAGACTCAGTTTTTTTGTGCTGCACGCACATCCAAAGCACGCTCACAGAAAAACTGATTTTAATGTGATTTTAAGCCATTCAAGGTGCAAGAAGACATTCTCCTGTCAAGAAGTTGCGCACACATGTGTAACAGTTTATTGGGTCTGTGCAGCTCCTAAAGTGACAGCAGCCTAATATTCCTCCTGCCATCTCTATAATAACTTTAATCAAACAGCAAAAGACAAAGAGAAAATTCAGGCGCTGTTCTTGACTGAATAACCTTTGTAACTATATTTGTAATGTGTTTTTTTCATAAAGTGCAGTGTTATTTTACATTTAATTAGGGTTTCTGTACCTGAATATCTGATTTTCTTATAACACTGTTTATTTCAATTGTATCTTTGTTCAGTTGTATTTATTTGATGCGATTGCTAATTTTTTATTTGTTCTTTTTACTGAGTGTTTACTTGTCTTGCCTGAACTGTATATTAGTTAGGCCAGTTGTTTTTGCAATGGTATTTTTAAACCATAGGCAAAAGTTCCTTCCGTAAGTGTTCTCCAGCCTGCTGATTTTTGTTCATGGTATTCAGCCACAATGAAATATTTTGCAATAAGACTTATAATAAATGTGAATGATATCTACGTTTTTTTCTTTCGTTATTGGAATCGAAATTCAGAATCGATAAGAATCGGAATCGATAAGCGGAATCGGAATCATTAAAATTCAAACGATACCCAACCCTAGTGACTTCCATTGTAATAAAAAAGAGACATTTCTTAAAATATCTTGTCTTTAAGCGTAACCTATGATCATGATAATAATAACAACATTGTTACAGTCGCATTGTGTGTTTTAAACCCAGAAACAACTGCGTCGAACCACCTGAATGAAAACGTCACGTTTATTTTATACTTTCTGTGAAGTGATATTGATATATCGAAATACACTTGTTATGGGCAACTGGAACATACCCTTTAAAATCCATAAAGAACGATGTGGAGAGTCTGTATTAGGTTAGAGCTTCTTATGAGACTTCAGCCCTCTGATTTGTGGCTTCATCCTTCATAAAGCACACTGTAAACACACAAAGTGAAGGCAGCTTTGCTTTGCAAGGTGCATCTTGTTCTTCTCTTTGAGTTGTTTGCTCCATAATTTTCCTTTACTGTGCTTAGGAAACTTTTGCTTCATCATTTCTCCTGCCCACTGCAATGGCTGACTCCTTTGAACTAGATTTGATTTGTTAAATGAGCCATTTTGTTTTAATACAGTAAACCACACTTAGATCACATAAGTGGTGTGGTGTTCTGCAAACTGTCAACCACGCTGAACTATTGTGACCCCATTGGGTGGGCTGTTAATAGTTCATCCATTTTTGGTTAGCTTGGAATCTTGGTTCAGTATTATATGAAATGTTTGCGTTTATGTGGATTGCTAACTCTTAGAACTAGCAAGCTACAGAAAATGACATCAGCCTCTGATGGGATCCCAGGCAGAAAAGATGTTAGCCAGTCAATCTAATTGTGCCTTTAATGTGTGGTTGCCATGGGTTTATAAACAAATAGACAAAATAAAAGGCTCATTTTCTCCCCATCCTCATTAGGGTTCTGGGAAAAGCTAAGAAAAGTTAGCATTGAGTACGCTAGAAGAGATTATGTTTGCAGTGAGAGCTTTGTGGTATTTGTGGTCACACTATTACACCTTCCATTTCGACATGTGTCTTGCATTGTCACAAGATTTTATTTTTAACCACAAATAACCTCTTCTGTTGGGGATTTGAAAATATTATGTTACATTACCTCACTTTTCGCCTTAGATAAAAATAAAAAACAACTTATTTTGTGGCTGGCTTCAATTAGATGAGAATGTATGGCAAAAAGCAGTTGTTGTGCTGGGAGTAACATCCATAATTTCATCAAATTATTATCCTAAAAAAAAGTATCAGAAAAAAAAAAAAACACTCTAAACATGAACTTAAGCAACAACAGACACTCAAAAGATATAAAAAAAAAAATAAATAAAAAAAAAATAAAAAAAAATCAATGGTGCTTAGAATTAAGCTGCTCTCATTTTCTCTTCCTTTTATCAGCTTCAGACATTTTTTTGTGGGCCAGCAGAAACTATAATCACTTCAATACTGAGCCTGGGCTGAGCTGGCCCACCTCCAACAACACACAAATTACCCCACCGTCTCTCAACATGATGCTTTTAATGGAGGAGAGGAGCTCAGACTTCAAACAGCAGCTTTAGGGTAAACTATTGGCAGGGATCTAAACTTCTCACATTGGGCAATCTGCTCTAATAAAGCTGCCGTGTGCAGATCTCCTTCAAATGGATTAAATGCTCTGATCAAGCACTCATTTTTTGCCCTTTACTCTTTAGTGGAATATAGAAAGTATAAATGTAAATGTATATAATGCTCCAAAAAACGCCCCAAAACATTACATTTACTCATTGTCTTCTGAAGCCATGTAATAGCTTTGGAAAAGTGGAAATGGGAAAGTAGTGATCAATTTTCTTTAAACATTCACCTTTTGTTTTCCACAGAAGAAAGCAAGTCATACAGGTTTGGAATGATGTGAGGGTGGTTCCTAAAAGGAAATCAGAAAAAAAGAGTCCCATTCAGGCTTGTATATCAATAAACAACTCTCAGCTTGGTACTTCCGGACCAGAGACATGGCAGTAGTGAGAGTGAGTGGATGAGGAGAGGAAAACGTGGATCCATATCTACTCCAGGAATCTGGTGTAGCACCAACACTTCACTCTAAGTGGAAAACCACTTAAACACTCTCCAAACAGGTTGTTATCAGGCAGCAGAAGCTAAATGTTTGAGAGACATACACCTGCACCCCATGTGTTTTACGTTGATTTACTGGTTGGCTGACTATCCGATTTAGACAGTTGTTGGGCATTTTCTCCTTCTCTCTGAATCCTTCTTTCTGAAGTACCATTGAAACTGACAAAGATATTTATAAATTCACAAGCTCAGACATTTACTCGCCCTTACGTAAATCCAAACCTGTATGACCTTCTTTGTTCCGTGGAGCAAAATAAAAAAAATAAAAAAATACATATATATATATATATTTTGAAGAATCTTCATGCAGGTCTTTTCCATGCAATGGCAATACATTATTTGTCATTATTCACTGATACTACTTAAGCTCACTCGACAACATTTGTATAATGTTGATTACCACATTTGTATGATGTTGATTACCACATAAAATAATTCTGGGCCATCCCTTTTCTTCTTTAAAACAAAGTAAAAATAAATAAATCAAGGTATGGTGAGGCACTTTAATGTTTACAGATTGGCCCCATCCATTTCCATTATACTGTAATGTTTTTCTTCTTCTTTTTTTTAAAGAAATTAGTGGCATAAGTGGCAAATTTTTGTGGTAATCAATATTACGCCAAGACGTTTTTGATTAAACGTAACTTTTACTGAACACGGTCAATGAGCCATGAGTAAAGGCCCCTAAATAAATGATCCAGTCACAACGGCTCAAATATTCCAGCAGAAACCTCAGCATTTAGTTCGTTTAAGACTCTACTCTTGAACTGATAATTAAGAGCTCCCATTTAAAGTCATCCATTTCTACAAAGAAAGAAATAACATTTTGAAAATGACCTGCGCCACATTTGAGGCTGTGAAGCTGTTTCATTTAGTGAGGATTAGTCAGCTGAGCTGTTTATTGAGTCTTTAAGGCTGCACATTTGTCACGAGAGACAAAGTGTGGCTACTTTCTACATAATGACAACTCCAAAGGACAAGACATAAACTTGGCTTTAATGACGAGAGAGTGACAAGTGACAAGAGACAGACATGCAGGGAGTGGCTGTCTCTGTGTCCAGTTCCAGCCTTGGGACTGGAACTTTACTTCACTGCTCTTAGCATAGGCTTAAAAGAAATAAAGTTTAAGCACAACTCTCTATGCTGCATTACTCATAAAAGATATGAGCCAATTTACTCATTTAATGTGCAAAACATTTGACAGAGTATCACTTCTACAGTGCTGGTGGGGAAAATATTGAGTAAACGGCATTGGGATTTAAAAAAAAAAAAACACTTTAATGTAACTACCAATGGTGGGAATTTAAGAAAATGGACTTGAAAGAAGTTTTGACACAAAGGCAATACAATCAGTTCACATGGTTTAAGAAGTGTAGAGAGACGCTGAGCCATATGTTAGAGAAAGACCTCCCAAGAGGAAGGGAATGTGACAGACATTATTGGCATAGGCACGTGTTTCATTTTTCAGGTTCTGATGAAGAAAGAAAGCACGTGTTGTAGAAACATATTTGAAGAAAATACTTTTATTATAAGATATTTAGCCAATTTGAATTTTTATTGTTACACAGTTGCCCCAAAAATGTGTTTGGACATTTAAAAAATTTACATTTAAAAATGTCTATAAATGTTTGCATTATAGGTAACACAGCGGCATTTATTGTAAAGAAATTAAGACTTCCGATGCAAAAGCCTCTAGGAGCCACCTCTGTCAAAAATGAGATAATAATATTGAGTGAATGCTCTCCGCACATAGTATACGTTCATAAAATACTTTCACTTCAAACTCACTAAATCCCAGCCTCAGTCCATTCAGAAATAGGTAGAAACCTATACATAGGAGCCTGATAAAAATGTTAATATTAAAGAAAAACGCTAGACGGTCTTCAAATATAGCATATATAACTTTTCAAACAAAATAGTTCACAAAAGCAAGTTTGTTGGCCCTTGCATGATAAAAAGTAGATATTGTGTCCAAAATCAAGAAGTTCTGCGATACCTATTTGAACTTGATGAAAATCTTCTGGATTACTATTTTGGATATCAAGTCTTAACTATTGTGTAATGGCGTAATGTGTGTGAAAACGGAAGTGAAGAGTAAACAGGATGGATAAAGTTTGCTACTCATGCCTTGTGTGATTCTTTGCTTAACTCCTGACAGACACCACAAATTGGCAACGAGGATTAAGCTTTTTTTTTTTTTTGCTATCGTTTTTTCCTGCCTTTCCCTAGTGAGGCTGCTATTGCGTTCAGCAAACGGCTGTGGATCTTTGAAAAATTGTATGAGTTATTGATGCTACAGGGGACGAAAGACAGAGAGCTGTCCTGCTGTACTACCTCGATACACAGGGACAATGGATTTTCTACTCATTGCCAAACACGTATAAGGATGCAGAGGATGCATTGAAAGCCTACTTCGTGCCAAAAGCTAACATAGTATCTGAATGCTGTGTCTTCCGTAAACTCTGTCAGGCGCATCATGAGACAGTTATACAGTATGTTGCCGCTTTGCGAGAGCTTGCTGTTTCATGTGAGTTCGTTGCCAGTACTGATGAGATGATTCGCGATCATTTAGTAAAGAATGTGCTTAGCCCACAAATACGTGAAAGATTTACACTAGAAACTGATCTTACACTCGACAGAGCTGTTATGATTGCAAGCCAGATTGAATCTGCTGCCGATCAGGCTAAATCCATTTAAAATTCCCGCCAAGTTACAGCAGCAAAACGCAGAACAATGGTAAACCATCACAGATGAGCGCAATCAAATACGGGCAATGTCCGTAAAATTGAATTACAAGAAATTACTATACTGTACACGGAATATTCAGCTCTTACTCCCAGTATTACAATCACAGTGACTATATCTACTTTGGACTCACACTTATATGGTGGATTTGGTGGTTGACACCTGGTCTTCTGTATCTGTATTGCCGTACAGTGCTTATGCATTCCATTTCAGTAATGCTGTGCTGTCGCAAACCTACAACCAGGCTAGTGACATATTCAAAAGCCCAAATTCCAGTGGTTGGATATTTGTCAGCGATTCATTCAGTTCCTGCTAAATTCTTCATTGTAGACAAAGGGACACCACTCATGGGGAAGGACACCACTCATGGGGAGGGACCTAATGTCTGGATTGAGGATTGAAAACAATCAAGTTCTGCCTCCTAATGGCCTTCCTGTGCCAGTCTTTCAGTGCGCTGTCAACTGAGTTTCAATGTGCTAAAAACTTTATACACCACATAAAGCTGGATGAAAATTTTGCCGTCTGCCACACTTTGTTCATAGTGCTCTGTAAAAATTAAATCGCTTGCAATCAGCTGGGGTTATGAATGCATCACCGCCTCTGCATGGGTGTCACCAATTGACCAAAAAGTTAGGTAAAATTAGGATGTGCATTGACCTCAGAGAGCCAAATAAAGCAGTGATCGTGGACTCTTTTCCATTGCCATACATGAATGAGCTACTCTCTGCTCTAAAAGGTTCCACTGTTTTCTCTACCATCGACCTAACTAATATTTACAACCAAGTGCCGCTGCATGAGGACAGTCCGTTTTTATTGTGTTCCTTACGGATTGGCTTCAGTGCCTGCGATATTTCAGAAGATGACGACCATCATCCTGACTGGCTTGTCAGGGGTTAAAAATGACCTGGACTATCACTATCATCCATGGACGTGACATGTCTATGGATGACAAAGCACTTCAAGCAGTTTTACAATGGTCAAAGTGTCACTTCAGCCTGCAGTTCTTAGGTCATCCTGTTTCAGCGGAGGGTCTTGATGAATCACGTGTACAAGCGATTCAAAATTATACATTTTCTAGTACATAATCTAGTACATAGATATTATCAAGTTTAATGCATACTGAGAAAAAAAGACATTCTCAAGCCACTTATGTAAAATGATTGACTATCATACCCAAGTTTTGTGTTGAATTTGTGTGTGTGTGCATGCTCTTGTCATCACTTTCACAAACACACACACACACACACACACACACACACACACACACACACACAGTGTCTTTTTCAACTGCTTCACCAATCTTCACCCTTTCCCCAAACTTGGGCCCTTAAAGCTACTTTTATTGTTTATCTGTGCTTTTTTGTATGTATGTACTGTTGTATGTGCGTTTCCCCACACGTGTGTTCTTTTATCTCTTTTCTTCTGTTCCTCGCAGCCTGTGATTGCCATCCTGTGGGGGCCGCTGGCAAAACCTGTAACCAAACCACAGGCCAATGCCCCTGTAAAGACGGTGTGACGGGTATCACATGCAACCGTTGTGCAAAAGGCTACCAGCAGAGCCGATCACCCATTGCCCCCTGCATAAGTATGTGGATCACTCAATGTCAAGATTTTTTTTCCTACCACTTCAATCCCCAATGAGCGATAATGCACAAATGTTTTTTTGTCCATGGAATGCATTGCAAAAATTGAGATGAAACTCTTCTGAAGGACTGTAGGATCCATTTCTTATGGTGGAACAAGAAAATCTGCATTTCACAGTGGAAAGAATTTGGAACCATGTCTTGTTAAGGTCATTCCACAGGATTAACACCTGCCGTTCTTTAAATTCTGTTTTCTTTACTTCATGGCCCAAATCAGTGAGACTGACATTTTTTAGATTCTTAAAATCGCTGTTTAAAGATTACAAAAGTATAATAGAGTCCTCACTGCATGGGAAGGAATAAAGAAAACATAATTATCCATCACTGGTGTTTGCATTTGAAATCAAACTGTTTAATTGGTGCTTTTGTCGACGAAACAACGCTTGGATATTAAAAAAGCAATTGGAAATGAAACGCTCAGGAGAAATAGTTGGCAGGGAGCTCAGCGGAATGAATTCAACATTACTTTTTGGAATCATATATCTTTGATTTTCTTGGGAAAGTCACAAGCATGAATGTGTGAAAGATAGACACTCTGGTAATTGAATTTAAAATATTTAGTTTCTCTCATAATAGTGAAATAATGTTTTTATTTTAATAGCACATATAAATTTAAGCAGTTCCTCAATCCATGCCAAGCTCAGTTTAACACAAGGAAGTCTTGGCTACACATACCTATACCATTATGTCCTTTTATTCTGAAGACCATAAATCAATATTATTTAAATATTTGTAACAGGCTTGTACTGTAATTTAATCTGGCATTAAACTCGTTCCCATGTTCCCCAAGATGTTTAGAGCTGATATAGGAAGACCACCACAGAAAATGTAAATCGTTGTACAGTGCCCGTATAGTCTTGCCAACAAAATGTACTTTCCTCTGTACTGGTAGTTCTTTATTGAACTATACTTACACTTTTGGATGACTTTAAAATTTGCAATGTCATCCTAAATAAGTAACATTACAAGTCAATATTATTATCAAGCCTTGTTTACTTGCCAAAAGCGCCATAATGCATATTTGCAACAGAAACATATTTCAGCATAAGCATACACATTTTTTGGACCCCAGCAAATGACGAAGATTGTTTTTTAACCAGAAGACTTGATTCTTTCTTCCTTAAAAAACCCTCTTTTTTGCATGCTTGCGCACCAGCTCCACAGAGCACACGAGCACTCTTTTATCAACTTCTTCATATTTCTCTTAGTACGCTTGCGCTGTTCAGTCATCCTCTTGTTTTGTCCTCATTGCAGTAATTGCCTTTTCTTCTTGTATATTTATGTTTCCCGATAAAGCGAAAGACTGTTCTTTTTTTTAACCACTTTTATGAATTCAATCACTCCGATGAAAAGGTCTTTTCCTCACGCATGGCTTTACTGAGTGTAAACTTCCCTCCGTTTATGAAAGGGCAATGGAAGGAGGAATGAAAGAATCAAGTCTTGGACAAGCATCTTGCTGTTTTTCATAACAACAAAAGAGGGATACGGATGGAGCAGGTTGGGTTCATAATGTGAAACCTGTAACATTTTCTTATGGAGTTAACATGGTTCAAATAAGCAGCAAGAAACTTGAACAGAAGCTAATATTTATTCTTAGATTGATCTTAAATTACAATTATTATTTAATTTAAATTTAATATTCATTATTTTTGATCTAAACCAATGTTTACATTGATTTTGAAAATATTTATTTAATTGTGCATGTATTTATTTATTATTGCTAACTGTCATCTCTTTTTCGGAACAGAAATTCCCATTGCTCCACCAACCACAACTGCAAGCAGCACAGAGGAACCTTCAGGTTAGTTCTGCTAACTAATCTTAAATGAGAATTGTGGAGAATTGTTTTAGTGAGTTTAAAACTGGTGTCATTAACCACAGGCTACATCCATCACTATTAAAAAGCTATAGGCCACTTGTAAGTGTCTCGTACTAAGGAATGAGGAGCTGATGCGGCGCTGTTTGGGGGCTCATTCTAATTTATTTGCTGATATAAGGTTTTCTTCGCTTTTGAGCATAAAGTGGAATTTGATTTACCCAAACCCATTATGGAGGAGGAACTGCTGAAATTATTAGGGAGATCTAGTTTTACAGTTGCGTCCCTTGACACGTTCACTCTCGCCGCAGATGTTTTATAAATACGTCTAAAAGTAAGCAGAACGTCAGACTTAACTGCAGTGTCTGCCAAATGATTTCATTCAGCATCAGACAGTAAAACACTGTCTGCAAATATACAAACGCTTCCCTAAAATTTTGTGCAATTATAGACTAAGTGTCTCCTGATCAGATGTTTAATTTCCCAAGTTTTCTTGCAAGAGCTATCAGCTTCTCTCTCACCTTTTTCCCTTTTTTTTTTTTTTTTGGTATTTTCAACATAGTGAGTGAACATGCTTTAGTTTGCCCGTATGGAAAAAGTATTTGTTGAAGAAATATTCGTCATTCTCACGGACAGAGTAATTCTAGCGTGCAAAAAAATCTTTGCAGCTGTTGGTTGATCGTCGCAGACCTCTAATGCTTTACTGACAGATAAGATTGACAGCAGAGCTGCTGGTATTCTCTCTCTCTCATGGACCTTATTTCATTCTTCTCTGGGATATGTTCTCTGCCCCCACATTTTTCTTCTACGGCCTTTTATTCTCTCTGCATTTCTTCCTCCTTTGTCCTAAAATACCCACTCACTCTCTCTAGCCCATCTGAAACCAATTCTCTGTTTCATGACTGGTAGTTTGGCTATTGCCAAATGTCAGAACTGCATTGTGAAAACTGTCTTTCCTTAATGGACTATCAATGATTTGAGATAGAGGGTGTTATGACCCATGCAAAATAAACAAATAGGCAAAGCGGAGGGAAAAGGTTAACCCATTTACCACAATGTGTTTCCATTTGTCATGGCGTGACCCTTAAGCATATGGCAGCACATGTGAAAAAAAAAACCCTAAGAAATGCAGGATAGCTGTATCGTGCTTGTCTTAGTATTTTTGTAGAACAGAAACAGTTAAAACAATGCTGAACAAATATAAAATAATATAATTTGATATTTAGTAATTAAATGTATGTGTTTGTTTATTATGTCACCACTGTTTTAGCGGTTTCTTTTCTACAGAAATCAAGACAGGTACAATGCCGCTATTATGATTCGTTTTTAAATTTATTACTAAATTGTAAGATAACTGCATTGTGCCAGTCAGTCTTAGTAGAAAAGAAACAGTTAAAAACATATATATAAAATATAAATAAATACATTTCTCTGTATATAATTTGTTTATATATTACAGTTATATAAAAATAGTGGGTAACACTATTTTACAGTGTCCTTGTTACATATGTTACATATACTTAACATAGTAATAACAGTAAATTATGCATAATTATATGCAACTAACCCTCAACCAAATCCTAATCCTACCCTAACCCTATAGTAACATGTATTTGCTTAATGTTGCTCAGTACTTAAATATATAATTACACTGTAACAATGACACCTTAAAATAAAGTGTAACCAAATAATGATATATTATTTATTTATTTGTCTGTTTTATTTCTTTTTTTTTCTTCTTTTTTTTACCGAAATATAAAACAGGTACAATGCAAAAAATACTAAATTAGAATTCATTTCTGGAGAGAAAAAAAAAGATTATAAAAAAAAAAAAGAGAAATTAATTAAATTCTAAGGTCAGAAAATGTATGAAATGCTACCTTTCTAATCACTTAATCTGATTTTGGCAAGCTTTATTTCAAAATCAATGCATTTTTAAAATCATACTTTATTTGCAAAGATGACATGACCTTTAATCCAGGCGATGGGGGCACCGCTGATTTTGAGCCCTTAAAATGTTTGACCCATCTGGTTTTGAGAGCAGCCCTCCATGGAAACTGCAGCATTCCAAATCAAGCTGATGGAGAGGTGGAGCACAGGACAGACATATTTGAGTGCCCCCATCAAAATGGACGCTCCAGACCACCCACACACCCTGCTATGGGACTGCATACATTATGCCTTCACTCCGAGCCCAAAGCTCACCTCAGGATAGTGCAATTCGGCAGAAAAATATGACCTCATCCAATAGATTATTGCAAACAGATGTTCTTATCAGGGCACCTCCACCCTTCTCTTTAGCAGTTGCCCACTCAGATTGAGAGAAAGAACCTGTACGTTCTTGTACAGAAGGGTGGGGCAGACAGCTGTGAAGCAGGTGTCTATGAGAATGAAATAGGGGAACGGCAGGAGGACAGAGGGAAAGTCAAGGGATTAGAGGAGAAGGAGGATGTTAATATGTCTTCAGTAATGCCACATGGAGGGGAGGAGTGCATCGCGAATACCTCCGATTGCTCGGCTCAGACAAAACACATATTGTGTGGCGAGGTCATGCATGGTGTGAGTCACCACTCCCGAGACCCCTGTATAATCCCTCAGACGCACACTCATCTATGACTGACAGAGATGTCTCTGCAAACCTGCATTAGGAGATCAGCGCCTGTTGTCTTTATGGTCATCAAAACCAACATGGTGGTTATCATTAATGGCATGGATTTCATAGATGATTTGTTGTTTTTTGCAGGAGGGGACTGCTCAAATAATTTTCTTAAATAATAGGAATATTTTACATAATCCAAAGGATAGGTCCGCATTGACTCACCCTCATGCTATTTCAATTCAAACCTGTGTGATTTGTCAGTGAAACACAAAAGGTAAATTTTTGAAGAATAGTGTGGCTGCTCTTTTCCATACAATGAAAGTGAATTGGGATTGGAGCTGTCAAGCTCCAAAATCACACAAAAGCACTTTAAACTATCATAAAGCTTCAAAAGTCATCCATAACATTGTTTCTAAATAGTTTTGCGTGAGAAACAAACTGAAACTGAATTATATTCACGGAAAATTAGTAAAGATTTTCAGTGAATTATTACTTTAATTTCCATATGTTCCTTATGCAACCACTGAGAACTAAGACATGGAATAAAGTGGGCTAGTAATATATTCTTCAAAAATGCACCTTTTGTATTCCACAGAACATTGTCAGAAAAAGTAAAATATGTATAAAAAAAATAAAAAAAACACTTTGGTTTTGTAACTTATACCTCTAAGGGTATACCTTAAAGTGTAACTATGAGACAGTTGTTGTACTCAATGTGATGACAAACAGACCCCAAACTTTTTTTTTTTTCTGACAAGAAATAAATTAAGTCATACAGGTTTGTGACTACTTGATGATAAGTAAATAATAAATAAAAAAATAAAAAAATAATCATTTTTGAGTGAACTATCCCTTTACCACTGTCACCCTTGTAAGACCAAATGGTCCCATAGAAATCTGCAAGGCTCCTAGTGATTATAAAAGGAACGAATAAAAAAAGGGGGAGTGAGAGATAGAGGGAGGGAAAGTGAGAATTAGAGAGAGGGAGAGAGAGAGAGAGAGAGAGAGAGACAGAACGAGAGTGAATGGTGTTGAATTAGTGTCTCATCATGAATGCAAAGCTCTCGTCTAATTTAAAGCTGGCTTCACCTCTCTCCCATTTCACATTGTCAGATTTCGAGGGTTGGCGATGTTCCCCACAAATCTCTGGGCTTCATTTACAGTAATGAAGTTGATTTCTACCCATTCTCAGCCCATTAGAATGATGCGACCGTGACCAAAACATCACAACTGCACACGCTTTCTGGTCCGTTTCTTTAAAGCAATGTCCGAATTCAAGAGATAGCTATTTTCTTCTCAAACTCTTGAACGGAATAAAAGAACGGCAGAAAACGAGAAGGGTGTTTTGAGAGGTTGAGAGGAGAAGGAGAAAAAAAGCAGTTCCCTTTGGAATAGACCCAGCTTGCCCATTGAGTCCCTGCCCCAGTGGGAGCTTGGGGCTCTGGCTATAATCTAATTACATGCTTTATTTGCAGCAATTTGTTTCTCAATCAGTCTCATTCCGCACAGAGAAAGCCTTCCCCCTGTGCACTCATTCACACCTCATTGTTACAGCTCCCAGATCTGCGATGTGCGCATGAATAGCATTGTCCGTTCCATTAGAGGTCCAACTGGAAACAGACCTCAGGTCAGCCTCAGGCTCTTTTTTGCTAACAACAGAGTACAGTGTCTGCCTTCTTCAAGCTTTAAAAGACCCAGCAGGTTAGACTGTCAGTGTTAGATGTCAAGGCTTTTCAAAAAGTGCTGAGTGAGGCTGAATAGCGCAGACTCATTAGCTGTTCTCCGCCGAATCTCCAGACCAACAACTTCCCTCAATGTCTAGCGACGGAGAGAATTCGGCCACAAATGTTTCCCCACAGGGGTCCCCCACAGTCAGCATGTAACTGGTGCCCTCCACTCATTCTTCAGTGTCAAACAAGCCTCACATTCAAACTTACACGCAGCTTTCTTTTGCTCACTGGCACCGCTAGCAGCGCCACTGGACGCGGTGCCAAAATCTCTCGCACACAGCTTTCGCTTGAAAAGACGGCAGGAAAAACATCCATTAAGGTGACACCGGC
Organism: Abramis brama; assembly: GCF_963993115.1. Lineage (NCBI taxonomy): Eukaryota > Metazoa > Chordata > Actinopteri > Cypriniformes > Leuciscidae > Abramis > Abramis brama. Next base: position 20,646,134 of record NC_139973.1, read on the forward strand.
CTCTGTGGGAGCATCGTGACGGGACGGCAAGCTAACCCTACTTCCCCTAACTCAAGAGGGGGCACAATGAGTACATTTGTCTTTGCTGCGGGGGACTAGATGTTCGAATAGGAATCTCAGGGTGCTCATCACCTCTTTAAAGGAGAGCTAATGAGAAATGATGGCTATCAAAGGGAAGTATCGTGATGGCATTAAATAGGGTTATAGGAAAACAAAGCAGTTGCTCTACAGTCTTCATTTAAATGGAAATGAAGCTGCCACAGTAAGGACTCTCAATTTCATTTCGGTTACAGTTTCTCTGCCATTTCCAATCTACAGTGTGCACGGTTTGACTCGTCCAACCCCACCTCGGACTCCCTCGCGCAACCACTTCGGCGCGACTACTTTCACGGGCATTTTTTTCTGTTTCCTGGGTTGCCCAGGGCAACCTCATTCACACAGAGAGAATAGAGAGTCCAAAAGAAAGTAAAAGGCAGGCATGGAGCGAGGGTCGGCCGAAACAATGAAGTTTGTTCATATGCAGGCGAGCTGAAAGGTTTTTCTCCCCCCCACTCCCCCCCCCCCCCCCCCCCCCCCCCCCCCCCCTCCGTCTCCCCATTCCATCCATCCACTAAAAGAAGCCCATGACAATTGTAAGGGGAATGGCGAAAGCAAACTTCTCCATTTAAACATCTGCATGCTCGAAAGAGGTGTTTTTAATGATTTAATCGTGTCCGTGTCCTCGGAGTTGAAGGAGCAACTCGTTTTATCTGGGAAGAACTGTAGAAGAGGCCCAAATCAGAACCGAATCCCTTGGGTTTTTCCCCCCAAAACACCATGTTTCTATTTTTACATACAACAAGCTTTTTTAAACACTTTATATGCTGCTAATTTTCCCTCTGACCTCCCTTTGTGCTTAGGCAACCCTTGCTCCCCCCTTCACCGCAACCTCCCTGAGTGCCGAACCAATAAATGCCAAAGGTTGAAATGGTCTTTAGGGGTTGCGGTGGGGGAGGAGGCATTAGGACAGACGTACAGGGTACAGAGTTGACAGCACCGGGAGGGAGGTGTCGTGATTCAAAAAGCCCTAATCAGGCCCATCATGGCACTGACAGTGGAGACAAGGGTGAGAAATTAGCATGGAACTAAAAAAAAAAAAAAAAAAAACGCTGGGTGGCACAATACACTTGGCCTCAGAGGGCTCCCATCAGAGCAGGGGAGGGTCCAGACATCCAGAGAGCAGAACGAGAGGGACCTTTTGTCTCCTTCCTTTTCTAAGGAGTAAAGGACACTTTGCTGAATGCCTCACAAGCCCTATTACAGCCTCACAATTAAACTGGGCAGATGGGTGTCACAACAGGCCAGGGCTTTAGGATAGATGTGTAGTTTGCAGAAGTGTCTCTCTTTTTGACAATGACTCTTTTACATTCTTTAATTGTGTGTTGTTGTTGTTGTTTTTTCCCCATCTCAACCCTTCCTTTCTTATTTTTACCTCCAAAACTTAGACTGTGAATCCTACTGCAAGGCATCCAAAGGCAAGCTGAAGATCAATATGAAGAAGTACTGCAAGAAAGACTACGGTGAGTGAGAAAAAGTGCACACAACACCGTACCGACAGCAGCACACTCCCACATTTATGCAGGTGGTTCAAATCCTTGCCCTCTACAACATCTTTATTCTTTATCCAAAGCCGAATTCCCTCGAGTCCCCTCAGTGTTGGTATATTGTAGTGATGGCTTACTTGGGGCTTTCAAGAAGAAAGTCAAAGGATCAAACAGGAGGAAAGGCCATCAGTGAGGGGTTTAGGGGAGGCTGCGTTGACGGACAGCCCAGCAGGTATTTCAAGCCCAAAGCGGATCAAACCATGGCAGTGTGACGGGCAGAAGGGACCGGAGTGCTCACAGATATCCTCATTAAGGGAAGCGCACGTCCCCGTCCTGCATTCCTGGGGGCAGCAGGCCCTCTCTTGTCCATGAAAAGGAGCAGATGTGCAGCCCTGCAGAGGTGGGGCTGTTTCGCCAGTCAAGCGAGACCCCGTGGAACTTAAAGAGCTTAGCAGGTTTAATAACAGACAGAGCATTTTAACAGCTCTTTTGATTCATTTCAGTCAGCATACACTGAAAATAAATGAGTGTAGGATTTCATTTGAAACAATTTTCGGTAACACTTTATTTTAGTGTCCTTGTTGCATGTTACATGTACTTACCATAGTAATGACAGTAAATTATGCATAATTACATGCAACTAACACTCAACCAAATCCTAATCCTACCCTAACGCTATAGTAAGTACATGTAGTTGCTTAATTTAAATAATTACACTGTAACAATGGCACCTTAAAATAAAGCGTAACCCACTTTCATCTTTTATTTACAACAGCGAGTGTTGAAGAGTTTAGGTCATTTATTAATGTCGAATAAAACATAGATTATTTGGGTATATAGGTATAATTCTAATATTTTTGAAAATTGCTATATGGAAATATTACCATACTATTATATGGGTCGATAACAAATTAGAGTGTCCACAATAAAAAAAGGAAAATATTTAATTGTGACAAGAAATGTTGGTTTTGAAAAACATTTAAATAATTTTCAAGAAAAGTATGAATTGAATCACTCGTCACGTGGTGTAACCATCAAGAAAAAGTATTCACATATTTTCCTCACGCACTGTGTACATATATTAATCATTAAACATTTTTATATATCTTTTTCAATGTAAGAAGTGTATTATTTTTTGTAAATTATTATTATCATCATTATGTTTTGGGGGAAATCGCACCACATGACACTTTACAAACTGAACTACCTTGTCTTACTATTATAAATATATATAAATATATCATATATTTTTAGAGACTTAATTGACCTTGATTAAACATTAATATACACCACTGAGCAAATAAACACCACTAAGCATTGTAGTACATTTTTATTTATTTAAATAATAATAAAAATGTATGCCAGTCTACTTAAGGTTTTCTTTAAAAAAAAATCCCATTATGATATCAGGAAAGTTGTATCAGCCTGATGCATTTTACTTTATGCCAGTATCAAAATATCAATGTCAATATGCATTTTAATTCAGAAAATGCTTATCACATGTTTATTCTATTCACTGTATGCATGAATGACATTTTTAATTAATTTTTGTATACACTAAAAAAACTAAGACTTAAAAAAAAAAAAAAATAGTGTTGTCATTGACCCATAATTAAATTTATCCTTTAATTGAGCTGGACACCATTAAATTTAAGCTACACAAAGTACTTATATTTATAATGGCCATGCTGTGTACTTGTAAAGATGGTATGTGATAAATGTAATAATGATTTAAAAAGCTTATGCATTCCAGCTAAAGACATGATTTGATGGATAAGAAAGTGTTTATGCCCAATAGACCTCTGTATAATTCAGGATTTATTCAGGATAAAACATTTTTTTTTAAAAGGGAATCCCTACAGCTTACAGAGGAGGTCTGGCACACAATGGTAGTAGCATCTAACATGATAAATACTCAATGTCATCACCTCCTGCAGATCAGCTTTGCATGTTCTCCTTTCTACACTGCCATTACTCATTTAAGACTCGTTTAAGAATTTATCCAGATAATATGGTCCCCCGCTGACTTCAATTTACAGTTGTCCTCAGTTATGGAGAGTTCGCCAGCTCCCCCTTTACTCAAAAGTGAACAATCTAGGATAAACTCCCACATTCTGAGCATTAAACCTAATCCACTTTCCCTCTGCCTTCCTGAGCATCAGGGGGGCTTTATACGGCAGCGCGGGGAGAAATGGCTGGAAATGGTATTGAACTTGAAGATGGAGTCATCTAAAGACTTATGAGGGGAATCAGGCATTTTGTGGCATGATATTTACAGCCTCATGCCTCATTGGCACATTACCCATAAAACACCACAGGAATCCTGACCACAGCTGGGCCACAGACATGTTGTTATCATTGGATAAATTACTTCCACCTTCCCAAATGGTGACAGTGACAGTTTTTCATAAAGTTAAAGGTTTTTGGATTTCATCTGTGATGATTTTCTCACTTTTGAGTGTACTTAAAGTGTAATAAATTTTTTTTTTTTTTTAAATTAACCGTTATGTTGTTCCAAAACGGTATGATTATTTTATTTTTTCTGTGGAATTCAAAACGAACTAAGGCAGTTAAACTCAAAAATTACAAAAAATATATATTTCATAAAGTCATAAAATAGTTTTGTATAGGAAGCAGACCAAAATTAGTCATTATTCCCTGATTCATTGAGGCAGTGAGTTGAGAGTCAGATCAGTGCAATTCCAGAACAAAAGACTTTCAGACCGGTTATGAACTGCATTAAGAGTTTCACTGAAAAGATCACACAAAAGAATGAATCGTTTAAGGAGAGCTGGTCTATCAAGATTTTTAGTGAATAACTTAAATTTTTGTGTTACTCTCACAAAGCTATCAAATGGCATCAGAAGATTTGGAACATTGTTAACATAATAATTGTTAATTTGAGTCATACCACTTTAATTCACTCATTCACTTTGATTATAAGGAAAAGAACATCCAGGATATTCTTCAAAAATTCACTTTCTTTGTTCCACGGAAGAAACAAAGTCACACAGGTTTGGAACAACATGAAGATCAGTAAATAATAACAGAATGTTTATTTTTGTGCAAAATATTGCTTAAAAAAACATTTACAATTGATTCCAATGTATTCATAATTTAAACCGAATGTCATTAAACAAGCGATGATATGTTGCGATTTAACTTATTAAACTTATCAAAAATAATCTTAAGCATTTTTTTTCTTCTAATAAAGTTTTTACATTTTTCTGGCTATTAACTCTTTCCCCGCCATTTACCAAACCTACCCACATTCAAGTGTTGATAAAAAAAAGAGTGCATGAAGCTAGAATAAAACATTTTTATTTTCAAGCAGATGCTCTGTTCTTTCTTTATTTTATGTATTACATGTTCAGATATTCATAAAACTAAATATTCTGGGGGCCATGAAAAGTTTGTGAAAAATATCTAAAATGCTGGTGCTGGCTGGCAACTAAAAAAAAAAAACCTGGTGAGGAAAGAGTTAAAGAACTCGCATCCTGGCACCCGATAGTCGAGAATGAGAATGTGGCGCAAGATATAAATTAATTCCTGTAAATGTGAAAATCGATCCATGTATTGGCATTTAATGAAACTCGTGAAAAATGTGAATTCTTATAAGCAGAATGTTTGTAATCTGGGGTTAAACGTTCTATATTAGAGGAGAAAAAAACATGCATGCTCTGCATGGCTCTAGCCTTTAAAACATGCAGACAGTGAGTAAAGTATGTAAAAACTATAAATGGCCTGTAAACAACCATAAGCCTGTGTGATACCGCCTCAATCTGCAAAGCATTACGCAGACGAAATTAAATCTGCCTGTTTTGCTGCTCCTTTTTGTCGAAGTCACCTTACAAAGCACCTTGAAGGCTATTAATAATGAAAGGCGAACAGCATGAGTCTACAGGCAGTTTAAGCAGATTTTGGGGATTCACACTTGCAAGGATTGTCAAACTGCGGCAGGGTTTGAGTTACATGCTTTATTTGAAAGCACTTTAAAGCGAAGGTTGACCTTGCATTGATACAAACGACTTCATCAGAATCAGAGCCAGACTGAATCTGCGGCAGAACTATCATTTCACTCGTGGCTGGAAATTTAGATATTTGGGTAACACTTTATAATAAGGTTCATTAGTTAACATGAACTAAGAATGAACAATACTTCTACAGCATTTATTAATCTTAGTTCATATTAGTTTCAACATTTACTAATACATTATTAAAATCAAAGGTTGTATTTCTTAACATAAGTTAATGCACCGTGAACTAACATGAACAAACAATGAACAGCTGGATTTTTATTAACTAACATTAACAAAGATTAATAAAAACTGTAACAAGTGTATTGCTCATTGTTAGTTCATGTTAGTTAATACATTAACTAATGTTAACTAATGAACCTTATTGTAAAGTGTTACCGATATTTGGCTATATTAGTGTGAACATATTTATGTATTCAACAAAGATTTTAGGATAAAATGTACTTGCAGTGGGGGTCCAAAAGTCCACACAGAAAATCTGTAAATGAAAATAAATAGAAAAACATGTTTCATGATAACATTTTAGATTTCACACTATTTCTTGGCCACTAATCAAGACAGAAAGTAATTCATGTGTTTATTTATGCAATAAAATTTGTATTAAATTAGAAAACAGAAACTTTTTCACTAGTGGTCTCAGACTTTCAGTCCTTAACATTACGTTATTTAAATGGGCAAACTTAAACTTTAACATTTGTTTCATTCAGAGATTAATTTAGTTAATGACGCATGAATTTAAAAAGTGCAAAAATATTCCATGTAGTTTCTTAATACTGTTTAAAATGATTTTAAATGATTGTTTGATGTTGATGATGTTTTCATTTGAATTAAATAAATGAAGTATTTTAAAACACCACGGGACACTGCTGAAAGTGCTTACAAAATAATGTCACCCATCTGTGTTAATAGTGGAAAAAATAATTCTGCTTTTTTTATTTTTCTGTTATTCTACAGCTGTTCAGGTCCACATCTTAAAAGCAGAAAAAGCCGGTGAGTGGTGGAAGTTCACCGTCAACATCATCTCCGTCTACAAACAGGGCGAAAGCCGAATCCGCAGGGGAGACCAGTTTTTGTGGGTCAGAGCAAAGGACGTGGCCTGCAAGTGCCCGAAGATCAAGCCCGGCAAGAAGTACCTGCTTCTGGGAAATGACGAGGATTCCCCCGGACAAAGCGGAGTGGTGGCAGACAAGGGCAGTCTGGTCATTCAGTGGAGGGACACTTGGGCTCGAAGACTCCGGAAGTTTCAGCAGCGGGAGAAGAAAGGAAAATGCAAGAAAGCATAGTGAGGGGAAAAGGAAAGAGGTGGCCATCCAGAGCTGGACAGAGAAACAACAGACGAGTGGTGGATGAAAAGATAATAAGGGAAAGGAAGAGAAGAGAAAAAAAAAAAAAAAGAGGAACTGAACATCGCTGCTTTGAATAAAGGCATGAAGACAATATTAACATTTTGTTTTTAAAATAGGAACATGTGTGAAGGAGTTCACGATGCAGTTTTCATTTCTTATTTGTATCCTTCAAGATTTGTTTGCTGTTTGCCAATTTTGCACCTGTGTCCATTATAAAGAAAGGTATTGGATTATTTGTTAAATGGCTTCATGTTTCAGATCCATTTTGGCCGGTTTTGAGAATCAGATTAAGCTGTATTTCATATTCTAAATTCATATTTTTCAAGGTCAAAAAAATTATAATAATTAAACAATATTTAAATGAATAGTTTTTTCAATACAAAAATAAACAAATAAATAAAACATTTTCACGAGTGAGCTTTAGCATTTAAAAATTCATATGCTCTAACTTATGCATAATGCATAATGGCATCTGAGATGCCAACATTTCAGAAATGTCAAAATTCTGTTTTCGGTGGGAATTTTTAATACGACAGACATCAAAACAACATTTGCTCTTCTTAAGCCAATTTAAAAGGTTCTTTTTCAAAGTCTGAAAAGTATTTTAGTTTCACTTTGTAATAACTGCATGAAAAACATGCATTATGCATAATACTGGTGCATGTTATTTTTTTAGAATTAGTTCATTCAGCATTATTAGTTGTTGCAATTTTCATGAAGTTGCATGGTTTAAGATTATCATTGAAAGAAAAAGACCATATAGGACAGCTCTTGTACAGTAAAACATGTATATTTCATATAACACTACTAATTTGTTTAAGACTGGTGCTGCTGGGTTTTCCCAATCTCTACAGACTCTGAAACTGTCCCAGCAAATGCACGACAAACGCAAATCAAAAAGTTTCTGTTCAAAGTATGTTTCTGATTGCCTTTTCATCGTAGGTTCACTACTTTAAGGTTAAAGAATCATCTAACAATTGATGAAAAGTAGCGCCTATTTTCTTCAACAGTCCCCACTAATATAGACTACATTTGGTATAACTGGCGAATTTTTATTTTTATTTTTTAAACAATGTCTGTTTAAGCCATGTGTAAATCTAGAACTTGCCTCACTTATTTACAACAAGAACAAAAATCTGTACTCATAATTGTTGAAAACTGATTTATGATCTATAAAAATGTAATGGCATGCTTGTACAAACCCCTAAAACAATTAGCATGCATTTACAATTATTTTTGAACTTGGAATAAAACCACCATGTATATTTTTGTATAAGACATGATGATTGAGGTAGACGGCATCATTTCTTGCTCCATTTGATTCAATTGTTTATAGTCCAGACATGGACGATGACTTTTTTTGTTTGTTGTTAAAACAGAACTTCAGTGCGACGAGTCCAGTGTATAAACAGGCCTTTTCGTAGAAAAGTGTTGGTAGAATGGTGTGTATAGTTAGTATTTTTCCTTGTGTGTAAAACAGTATTTAGAAGTGTACGAACTACCTTTAACTAGTATTCATGAACTAGTATTTAGTTTTGTAAAGCGACAGCATCTCTCCTTTTACACATTTCCACGTCCAATTAGGGTCTGTGAATGTAGGAATGCATGTACAGTAATGTTTCACTACAACAGAGAATTCTCTTCACTGTGAGAAACGCTGCTCATACACACACACACACACACTTATTTTGTTACTGATGAGACTGAAGTTCTCTAAAGTACAGCTTTTTCACTGATCTTTGAGGGGTCACTTCACGTTTGATGGTGTGGTCAGTCAAAAATAAACTGCAGGAACTGATCATTTCAGTATCAAATACCAAAAAAAAAGAAAAAAAAAAGAAAAGAAAAGAAAAAAAAACAGATTCGATGAACGGTTTACGTGTGCAGTAATCATCATCTTAACCCAATGCTTACTTCTTGTAAATGTACACAATGTATGACATACAGATATTTATACATATGATGTATTTACCGGTTACAAACAATATTCGTAATACCACATGTAAATGTATTTTGTTTGGCACTCAGTATCTTAGTGCACACTCATTTTTTTATTTTAAGTATTACAACGATGTAAATTTATGTTCAGTTTTTATTTTTCGCAGCAGTGGAAAGATGCCTCATGTATTTGACATTACCAGCAGACCTTACATACATTGCTTCTTGTTCATATTATGAATTGTAAATTTAGCTGTGGCAAATACAAGACGTCTGCAATATTGTTTTACAATGCATACTAATATATTATGGTTATTATAAGAAAATATTTAATGACACAAGACATTGTGGATTTTTTACATCCTTTTGCCTTTTTTTGTTGTTTGTTTTGTTTTGTTTGTTTGTTTTTTTACAGTCTGTGGTTGTTTAGATGGTTGTGATTAAAATCCAGAGGGGAAAATAACTACTGAACACCAACCTGGTAGAACTACATTCAGCATTCATTTGGAATAAAATCTCAAAAAGTTACTAGTGTGCTTTCTCATTTTTTCCCCCCTGCTTATAAATTTGGCTTAAAAAAGTAATACATTAGTATTTATTTATTTAATTGTTTAGATTTTACAGTAAAGTTTTAAGGAAATAAGAACTGAGCATGCACTGTAAAAAAATAAAATAAAAAAAATGTTTTTTTAAATTTTTAAGTACAATCAACTTGGATGTTTAAGTCATTTAAACTTAAATTACATTAAACTGACTTAAAAAACAACAAAAAAAGTCCAATCTTGTATAACTTGCTTAACTTATTTCGATGAGTTAAAGCAATGTAAAAATATGGTGTCAGAATAATTTTTTACAGTGTGTGACAAATATTAAATAACACTAATAAATACATACATTTGCAACAATTAGGATTTCACCAATGAAACAGTTGAGAACAGGTTGTGTTAACTATATTTATTAGGTCACATTTTCAGGAAAAAAACAAACAAAAAAAAAAAACAGAAAAGTGTTGAGAAAAATCACATATTTATTACAATTATTTCTACTTAAAAAATAGAATCCGAACTGTAATGCATTTTAATAGACAATGAAAAAGAAGTTCAGAGCTTTTATATTTTAACCCAACAGCAGAGCCGAAGATTCTGTATTGCATTGTGACGCACAGACCTTGTTTACATGAAGGATACGGATCATTTTCTTCACTGCCAAACAAAGAATTTAAATAGGTTTTCCCCCCTTGGAGCATCTCATGGTTATATTCATCATAATATTCAAAACCTTTCAAAGCTCTTTTCTATTTTTCTTTCCATTCCGAATTCTACTTTGATCATTATCTGAGGAGCAAAGAATTTCAGTTCTTCATAGTGGTCCATTCCCTGGCTTTTACCCAGTCATGGGTTCCATTACTTTCATAAATGCAGAAGGGGATAAGGAGGGGTTTGGAGGGACGCGTTTACGTGGAAGCAGCGCGTTTACCCCCCGAAAACACTCTGTATCTGTGCCGTCTTCTCTTCAGAAACATCCTCTTCATTACTTTTGCCAAGCTGCCACGACAATGATGGCGATGAGGAGAAGAACAATCACCACCCACATCCCTGATTTAAAAACACACACAAAACATCTTAATGAACCAACACTCTTTGAGCAGAAGATGCCATAACAGAGATGTGCACATTTTAAATTCATCATTTGACTGATCTTTAGCACATGTGCATCCCTACCAGCTGCACCGCAAAAAAACTTCAGAGATCTGTTGTTTATCCTTACATTTTTTATGACTTGAAACACTTCCTAACTGTAATTTTAATGGTTGATTCATTTGATTTCATTCATTATTTGCATTTTTCATGTATTACTCATTAAAATAAACAGGGCTCGTAGCCCTGTGTATAATTCAAGATCAGCACTAACTGAGGGTGAGAATGACAAACAAAATGTGGTGAAACTTTCAGCGATGCATCTGCCTTTCATTAATCTTTCTGATAGTCAAATTTCTCATATACTCTGTGTCACCAGAGTAATTCCAGGAAGGTGTTGGAGAGGATGTCTCATCTCCTGTGAGTCACTTACACCAACCAGAACATGTGTTGTAGATCCGCTATTACAAAACTGATGGTTCTGAGCTGACTCGGATTAAATGAACCAATCAATCCTCAACTGTGACTAAACATCCTGCATTCATTCTACATAAGTTAGGCTTGAACTACTTACTGGATTAATCAAATGGAAGTTTTACAATTATTAATATTAATAAAATGATACTTTAGTGCTTTTCATTACCTGGCCTTTCACAGGCTAACCTTTTAAATTTAAATGAATATATTTAAGGGTGATTCTTCAATCTAAGGCTGATATTTTAAAATCTTAAAAACAAAAACAAAAAACCCCCACAATTTTTATATCTATGTTAAAATATTTATTGTGTCTTAAAATCTTAAAATCCTCAACCTTCAAGTGGATTTTGGTACATTGTGATGTGGAATTTGATATTGTCTGTGATTTTTCGCTTTTTGTTGTATATTCGATATCCATTATCCAATATCCTATTGGATAACATAAATAGATCCTATTGGAATCAGATCCAAATTAGGTCTATCAGTTATTTAAGTTTGAATTTTCAAAAATGAAACTAAATTATTTCTGAATTAATATGCTCAAATACTCACTGATTTGCTAATAACCCCTAATATACAGTAGTTATACCTCAGATTGCGATATAAAAATCTTAAAATTAATTATATTTCTGATCTTCAAACTGTCAATTACTACAGTAAATAGAAATAAAACAATTTTTTTGTCTAAGGTTTTCAAAAACGTTTGGCATGACGGTAATGAGACAGAAATGACAAATATTAGGGACAGCAAGTCTTTTTTTGTTAAACAGAAAATAAATACTGTATACATCAATTCCAAATTAACTGGATGAGGTTAAAATAAAAAAGTAGTAGTATTAAAAAAAAAGTAGAATTTTCCTGATTTTTTCCTGAACATAACAATTAATGGATTTTAAACTTGTTAAATCTAATTTAATTGTTTAATTTTAATAACTTAGGTAAATAGACAATAAAAAATTATAGAACTAATAAAATATACCCTTTAAAACTACTAAAACTTTTTTCTCTCTCTCTAAAATCATCCTAGAAATTTTTCCAAGATCACGCTTTTCAACATACACATTTTCTGACTATGTTTGTCTCGAGTCTAACTTCAGTCCTTCCTTTGTTTGTGCAAACTCTACAACATAGCACACATGCCATCATCTGTCACGTCATTTCAAAACATGCTTATCTCTGCTAATCAGACAGGATTTTTGACATATGCGCTGTTCGTCATGGACACTGGCTGGTACTGTATTTGCAGTGCTTTAGTTTACATTTCTCTCATAGTTTGGCTCGGTGGCTGTGCGTTCCCAAAGGAGATCATAGCGCCAGCTGGCCTGCACTGAAGCCCAGGGTAAAAGGAAGCCGTGCTGAACAAACTTGCGCTGCTATTATGAAATACCACCGATCTACCAAAGCCTGCTGCGGGCAGGGCATGAGTTAGGAAATAACGCCACACAACCGGCAATTGTCCAATTTTTTATTATTTTTTATTGTGACTTGGAACAATGTCACAATTTTAGTGAACAGACCCCTATCCCACTGGAAAACGACAGAAAACAGGCAAGAGAAGAAAATATGGTCCACCCATATTCACTGAACTGGTAAACCTGTAGAAAACAATTTAATATGATGGAAAAACATCTCCCAATGAACATTTTTTTGTATAAAATGCCAAATGGCGAAATGTCATTCAGATTTAAATCAGCCTAAAGAGAACTGTGCAAAACAAACTCTCATTCACACTGTGAGACTTCTACGCTTTAAAGTGAGTTTCACACCCAGGCTCGTCTGTTTGCTCCTCTTTTTCACCTCTGAGAAACTGTCACAGTCCTATAAGCAATCAAATAAGCTTTGTAACCCAATCACGCTGCCCCAATGACAACAATAATATTTGCTAGATAAATAGATTAGTGTGCACAGAGGGCAGAAGACCTGTGAGGCCACCCAGGGGCAGAACAAAGGACACGCATTCTTCCCAAGTGTCCTTTATTTATTTAAAATCAAAGTCGAGGGAGAAAGAGAGACCCGCAAAACTCTAAACTTCAACTTGTCATAGTCAGGGGCTAGAAGATTCCAAACAAAAGATGGGCCTGAAATGTATCTTTTTCTGAACAGATGATTTTGATCTGCCTGTCAATGTTCTTTTCAAAGAGGATTGTTGTAAAGTATTTGGTTGTAGAATGTAAACAAATTAAAAACGAATTACATGAATGAAATAACATCAGACTTCATACATTCCAATATGATGGCACATCTGGCTTTTAATTTAGCATTTGGCTGCAGCACTAAAGTTCACCTTTTTGATGAAAAGATGTCGGTTGTATTCCAAACTGAAGACAAATGCTCTATATCTATCTGTACACTATCGTTCAAAAGTTTCGAATTATATATATTTTAAAGAAATTAATACTTTTTTAAACAAGAATGCATTTAATTGATCAAAAGGGACAGCAAAGACCTTTATAATGTTACAAAAGACTTCTATTTCAAATAACTGCTTTTTTAAAATGTTCTATTCATCGAGGAATCCTGAAAAATGACGTATCACGGTTTTAACTAAAATATTACGTTACAATGATTTATGATATACAATAATATATTAATTAATAATGATTTATGATTATCATGTGACTAGAGTAATAGCTGCTGAGAATTCAGCTTTGCCATGACATGAAAAAATTATATTTTAAATTATATTAAGATAAAAACAGATATTTTAAATTGTATTCATTATTTCACAATACTACTCTTTTTTTCCCTGTATTTTTTTTTTTATCAAATAAATGCAGTCTCGGTGAGAACAAGAGACTTCATTGCTATGTGCAAAAACTCATGTCGTTCTTCCTCTGGCTTTCAGACAACACAGCAAAACAGTTTTCAACTAGCTGGATGATTCATTTTAAAAGAAATAAATACAGGTTCGACTAAACTATTCTAATATTGTGAGTGTCTGAAATATATATATATATACAGAAAATAATTGTAGACACTTAGACAAAAAATATGAATTATCAACAATCCTCTTCTAGATAATACAGTATAATATGAACACCCAAAATAAGATTGACACAGGAGATAAATACTGTATAAACCTTGTGTGTCCACAGGAGTGAGAGATTAGACAGCTGGAGAGACCTTGAAAGTGTTGTGGCATGTTATATTTTCAGCAATTTCTTTCTACGAGACAAAGACAAGTGTCAAACAAAGTTGGGAAACGTGAGGAGTGAAGTGAGTCGGGGAACAGAAGTGGGGTACGGGCGACAAGGCAGTGAGGAATTTTTCCATTCATCAACCCCTCCCCTTCACCCCCCTTCACAGAATACATGAATATGGTTAGGTGTTAAAAGCAGACGCGGGACAAGAAGAAGAGGGGTAGAGAAATAAAGGAGCGAGAAAGAGAATCAATGCAAAACTCAGTGATTCTGGCCTCCAGCTCTGGGATCTGCAAACAAACTTTAGTCTGTGGAGTCCTCTGGACAAACAAATGGAATTATGCGTCACATTAGAGAAGCAGGACAAAGCGCAGCAATGCATTTATTTCCAAGAGAAATTCAAGACGAGCTTTAGGGCAAGCAGAAGAGATGTAGTTAAACTGACTCTCACTAAAGAAAAATGATCCGTTTTATTATTCACACCCTGCACATGATCATGGTTATAATAAAATTAATTCACGGTCAATTCCATGTCTTCTACGAGGAGCTTATTTAATAAATAATGTCTTGATGTAACTTGAGATAGCGAAAATCCCTGTAAATAAAAGTTCTTCTGGCAAGTCAGCTGTCTTAAAGCAACAGCTCTCCCAAAAATGACAATTCTGTCATGTTCGACATTTGTTAAGTGTAAAGACAGTGGCACACAAAAAGGTTTGTAGTGAGAGCGTATTTGGTTGAACATCTTTCATCACCCAAAACATCAGAATTAAAGTTAGTTAAAAATATGCCAACATTTACTCAACATTATGTTTTTCAAACCCTTACGACTTTCTTCCATGGAACAAAACAGGAGTAGAGGTATGACTTTCTTTTGAGGAAGAAGAAGATCTTTAGCGGAATGTTTAAGCTGGTCTTTCCATGCTGTACAATACTGTAGAATTTACAATATTGTAGAACTGTAGAATATTGTGAAGAGGGGCTGTCAAGATCCAAAAATTGAACAAAAATTAAAAGAAAAAATATTAACAACAAATAGTGCAAACAGCTTCAATATGTTCAGAGAGTCTTTAGAAGTCAAATGATAGTCTTGTGTAAGGAATAGACTAAAATTTGAGTTCAAAATCCAAAGAACATTCTGAGTTTGCATCCATTTATATATGCCATGTCCAGATGCATTTCACCAGGTTTGACAACCCCTGACCACTGCCCACTTTCACTCTACTAAATTTCACGGCCTAAATTCATACATGAGGGTGAGTAAATAATGAAAGGATTTTTGGGTGAAGTATTCCTTTAATGAAGAGCTTAATGAAGACAGATACTTTGTGTCTGCTGCTTGAGTATACAGACATGCTTCAACATTTACCACATGTGAAATGATTTAAGTGTTTCAGACATGGTTGGCATGCACAAAACCTGAGAAATCTGAGAGGCTGTACTCATTAATCACATCACAGAAAATGCAATTAAAGGAAAAGTTCACCAATAAATGAAATTTCATTTACTCTGCTCCAATGTCGTTCTAAACATAATTTAAATACTGAAATTAGTTATCTTCCAGGAATCTACAATAAATGCAGACTGGAGCTTTTAAAGCTTCAAAAATAAATACAATTTAAATAAAAGTATCATAAAAAATACTATATTCAACTAGCCTGGCAAGCCAGACCTACATCAACATGTTAGGTCTGGCAACTCTCCATAGACACGGCTCAATCCGAGGGGATAAACGGCTGTCTTTCAAATTCCCTCTGCACGCAATAGGACAACGCTTCAACCAACCAGAGCGTTTTCCCAACAGCGGAGCTAACGTTAGTTGATAGATTCAACTTTTGAATCTGGCCGGCAAAACTACGAACACATCTTCCTTTTTTAAGAATGACTTAAGTGCCGTTCTTTGCTCTTTTCTCAAAGAAAAAGTCCTCCAGAGTCGCGGCCAAAGCCGATTCGAAAGACTGTTCTCCAGCAGCCGCCATTCTTTGTTTTCAAGCCAGGGAACCGTTGCAACTCTGTCGTCATTATGTTAAGCCCGCCCCCGCCTACTCTATACACGACGTGATTGGCCTGACCCAATTTAGGTTTTTGCAGCTCGAAAGTCAATGGAGAGTTGCTAGACTACCCTGGCTGCAAAATACATTTTGCTGCCGCTAGGGTGCTTCTAGATTTCTAGGCTAATATTCAACACCTTCCGAAGCCATGTGATAGTTTGAGATCACAGAGTCAGTGAACAGGATCAGTCCAATTCATGATTGATCTGGATCAACCAGTTCATTGAGTAGATCTAACTAAAAATAACAATTTGTTTACAAATTAGAAATTGCTGCTTCTCTCGTGAATGCACCAAAGAGACCTGGGTCCAAATGTCAAAGAAAAATGAAAAAAAAAGGTCTCTCAAAAAAGCTTCTGTATTGTGATACATTACATCGAGTGAAATGAACAGGTCCTTCTGTCCACCCTCTCAGCACTGGGCATCACATGAACTCCAACTTGCTGGTTTGAATCTTACCTCACAGGTAGGTCTTTCAATGTGGCTGGGGGTAGGGGGGCACATCCAAAGCACATCAACTGGTCACAAGAGTTCCTCAGGGATCAGTTCTTGGCCCTCTCCTCTTCTCTATATACACTACACTGCTGGGACCCATTATACAGGCTTATGGTTTGTCCTAACATTTCTATGCTGATGAAAAACTACTTTTCATTTTGACCAGATGATCCAACGGTAGCTGCACAGATCTCAGAGTGCCTGGCGGACATCTCGGCATCGATGCAAGAAAAAACCTGCAACCCAACTTAGGAAAGACAGAGTTTCTCTTCTCCCCTGCCACTCAGACTGTATACAGTTTCACCATCCAGCTAGGTTTATCTACAATAATCCCATCAATTTCGCTCAGAAATCTTGGGGTAATCTTTGATGACCAGTTGACATTCAATGACCACATTGCAAGGACAGCAGGATCTTCCCAAACCTCTCCGGAATGCGAATCCCTGACAATATTCAAGAATCAACTGAAAACTCATCTCTTCAATCAGGACTTAACTGCATCCTGCTGGAAAAAAAATCCCCTATGCTTTCACTATTCTTTAGTCTCTCCCTGTTCTAGTTTGTACTATTCTAAAATATGTCTAAAACTTTGTATTACCTGCACTTCTTGTGTTTATTGCCTCTTTATGATGAATCGCTTGTATTCCTCATTTATAAGTCACTTTGGATAAAAGTGTCTGCTAAATTAATAAAGGGAAATGGAAATGGATTATCCAAAATAAAATAATGTGGGCCGGAGTCTTGATTCTATCTTTTGGTTGTTTTTGCAGACAATGTGATTGGAAAAGTCCAACATACGTCACCAGAGATAAGTCTGTCGTTTCACCAGAATATGGAGTTATGACATTTTGATGCAAATGAAACATGCAAGGATGAATTGTTCACAAATCAATAACCTGCATTTAGAAAATAAGTAGGTTGACTTTACATGTCATGCTAACTTTAAAGCTATTGAAAGTTGAATGTTTTTGCATCATGAAAGTTGAAAGTTTTTCCATCATGTTAAATGGTTTTCTTCAAGTTGTATAGACTACTTTAGTTAAATTTTTATGGTGCTTTATTTTGCAGCTGGACAGCCCTAGTCCTCATTCACTTACATTATATTGAAAAGAGCATTCATGAAGTTCTTAAAAAAACTGACCATAGAAGAAAGTCGGACATAAGTTTGAAACAACATGACGGAGAGTAAATAATGACAGAAATTTAAATTTTTGGGTGAATTATCTCTAACATACAAACAGACGAAGTTAGACCATAGAAGAAAGTACTCTGAAGTATACAGATGTAAAATAATGTCTTGCAGAACTTTCCAGAAATCGGTGCAAATGACCTCTCTAAATGTCTCAGCCTGATCTCACTGCTGCTCCAATAACAAACTCACAGATCACATGCAGATGGCCCAGTAAGAGCTCACAGCACTGAGACCGACCATAATGTGCAGATCTGACTTTGCCATTTACAGGCAGTGTGCTTTAATCCCTTCAGTTCTGAAGACTGCTCTAGACGCAGTAGGGAGGAGAAAAGGGACAGAGAGAGAGAGATGGCCGTAGATCTGAACGATAGACAGGCTTATTGTTTTGCCGGGCTCTTGATGCAGAGTACATAAAACCAGGGCTACAGTGGCAGAACACTCACCACATGAAGCGGACTTGGTTTCCAACAGCCTGACTCTGTGCGTCTCGTTTTTGATGCGGCTGTCCGTCTTGTCCACGAGCTGAGTAAGGTCATCGATGATCTCTGAAATACACAACAAGCCAAGTCAGTACAAGAGATCATCATTGTCGTCTTAGTGCATGATCCTAGAGAGAGAAAGAATGACATACAGAAAGAGAGCAGCAGGCGATATGTGAAAGTAATCTCCCGCCGTCGTTTTGTGGTATGTATGTGGGATTTATAGTGGCCAGAAATATGTGGGTTGTGTGTGCTGGTAGCTGTGACTAAACCGCACACCATCTGAGGCCTTAACGATTGAATTAGTAGATCAATGTTTGCCAACATCTGTATGGTTACCACAAAAACATAGCCACAAGTGGCAACAACTTGTGTCCAAGCAGACTGGACCACAATTGCAAAACCGATCATATGGATGCAATTGTTTTGGATTAAGTTCTTTGATCACAGTTTTGAGGATTTCCCTAAGTTATAGCGCCCCCTAGTTCCATAAAATTGGAGAAATGTGGCATGTATGCTTAGAATATTGTAAAGTTCAAGATAGTACTCACAAGATGTGTTCCAAACTTTCCTTACCAAATGCTTGCATCTTCTGAAAGTGGAGTGTATGAAGTTTCATTAAGGTTTTACTTTGAATACAGGTCCATTGAAAAAATAAATGGGCTAGTTTCTGTATAAAGATTTTATAATTCAAAACTCATTTTGTAACTTTTCATACATTTTCGAAACATTTCATAACTTTTTGTCATTACCATCTCTAGATGATACATATTAAATGTCTTAGAAATTTGAAAAAAGATCAAGTTAAAAAATTGGCATTTTTATAGGTGGATATGTTTAAAATGTATATATATATATATACACACACATATATACATACATATACATATATATATATATATATATATATATACATACATACATACATACATACACACACACACATATATATATATATATAATCATTTATTCAGAGGAAGGGTTTGTTCAAGTGCTATTGGAGTTATTGCAAAAGTGTAAATTTGATAATTATAATGTACACACACACACACACACACGCACACACACACACACAATATACTTGCAGAGTAGTGGGACCAGACTACTGAATTTGGGGTCTTTGGGATTTAGGGACTGACACCCAAACTCTTTTAGAGCAAAAATAAATAAATAAATACATAAAGAGGAAGAAGAACAACATCAGAACAAACACAAATGATTCCAGCAGCTTTGTTGCTTGGACCCCTTAAATTAAATTACTAAAATAATCAAACAGAAACCCATACATTTTTTGATTTCCTGGAAAAAGTAATGCCTGGTTCAGATTACACGATTTTAGCCCGATTTTGGCACGATCCGTTTGACGTAGGGTGTCGTGGGGATTCGCAAACGACAACGGGCGTCGGGACGCAAGATTCGATCGTTTCATCTCGTATAGTGTGTCATAGTGGGCGACAACCTACGTCGCGTCTGCGATGCTTCACGACATCACGACAAAAAGACTAGCATGTTTAATTTTTTAACGGTCCTCC
This sequence comes from Abramis brama, assembly GCF_963993115.1. Taxonomy (NCBI): domain Eukaryota; kingdom Metazoa; phylum Chordata; class Actinopteri; order Cypriniformes; family Leuciscidae; genus Abramis; species Abramis brama. The sequence continues at coordinate 20,666,037 of NC_139973.1, forward strand.
ACGACGACGGCGCGCGAGTGAGTGAGGGAGAGTGAGTGAGAGTGTGTGTTCGCGAGTGAGTGTGTGACTGTGTGTGCGCGCGAGAGAGTGTGAGTGAGAGAGCATGTGTGAGTGAGCGAGTGTGTGTGTGTGTGTGTGTGTGTGTGTGTGAGAGAGAGCGAGAGAGAGAGTGCGTGTATGTGAGTGAGTGTGTATGTGCGAGTGAGCGTGAGTGTGTGTCAGGTGTGTGTGTGTGTGAGTGAGTGCGTGTAGCTATGTGAGTGAGCGTGTGTATGTGCCAGTGAATGAGTGTGTGAAACGGCTCGCGATGACTGGTCGGAAAACAACGTGTAGTCTGACATGTTTCTTGTCCACGACATGACAAGATTTTTAGGAGTCAAAATCGTGTAATCTGACACAGTGACTATCCTAACAGACAAAAAAATCGTGTAATCTGAACCAGGCATAAGATGAAGTACTAAAGATTATATCAAATGTCTCTATCTGGGAGAAAATGTAGAAGATCTGGAGAGATACAGATACCTTCTCACTCCATCAGATGAATGTCACAATTCCATACTGTGTTTTTTATAATTTATTTATAAGGCAGTAGAAACAGACAGGAGAGCTGAGGGAACGGGATTAGGACACAATGCGTCACAAATATGACATTTAACAAACTAGATCTTTTATCCACATTAAAACTGGACATTCAATCAAAAATACCTGTAATTAACTAAATTAATACAATAATAAAATGTTCTACATTTCATATAGTAATACTACCCATCATTAGAGCTATGCTTTACTGTACTTAAATAACTAACCATCTGTATTATGATTTGCTGTGTTCTTCTGTCTGTTTCAGAGTCGTGGAACTAATCCACCATAAATTCATTTTATGAGGTCAGATTTATCCTAGAAAGTATAAGACAGTAGGGACTGAACATCATCGGGCAGTGTGGCATTGAAAATTTCCCAGGACAGTGTGTTGTTGCCATCAACCTATCTCAACAGGACAACACACAACACCATTTATATCACTGAACATGGGCATTGTCACATGACATTGTATTTAATATGTGAATGAAATGCTGTTGCCAGACTTTTCTTTTATCATTGCATAAAGCTAAATATGATTAGAGGTGATTTTATTCACAAATAATCAAATGGAATTTAGCTTTAAGGATATTTAATAATGTTATTTTAATAACTATCACTTACATGCAACATGGGATTCAAAGCTCTTCTTGCATGTCCCATACCTCTTCTTGTGTTTATGGAAATTGTTCATACATAAGAGTAAAATTCCTTTAAAAACACACAAATGTGCATGGTGCAGTGTGCTGAGTTTAGAGTTCTAACTTAGTATGCTGAGAATCCTTTGAGACTTTCCAACCCCATTTTTAAATCTAAATCTATTATGCGCATTGGTACATTAACTTTGTATCACACGCTTGAGAAATACTGTGTTGAAGCACCATCTGAACAGCATCTTCTCATTTTCTTTAAGCTGCTGAAATGAGCAGAACGTGAACTTGCTGCATGCTGCATCTGACAAAATGGAAAGACAAAAAAACCCCCGAAAAAAAACAAAAACCTTAAGCACAAAATACCACGGATCATTACGGAATATGTCCAATACAATATTATTTATGATTAAACAAAAAAGTTAATTGTCCGTTTTGCTTTGGTGTAGATCTAGCTGTGTGGCTTCCCTCCACCCTGCTCTAAAAACACTAACCTTGCTGAAAGGTTCTTTCCAGAGTAGAGAAAGAATGAGTGAAAGAAATAAAACAGAGAGTGAGAAATAAAAGGAAATAATGAAACAGGGGATTAATGAGAAAATGGCTAAAACAAAAAGAAAGAACAAGGGAAAAGGAGCAAGAGTGAACAGGTTGACCTGTATATGGACTCTGAAGTAGAGCAGAACACACACTCGAACAGAAACCATGACTGTAAAAACGAGCAGCTTACTGATAGAATTTCAATACCTAGAAGCAGCGAGCTGGATGTAATTCAGCAGAAACGGGAAGTTGTACATTTTTTCTTCTGCTTGCTGCCATCAGCCTAGCCTGCCAACTCAAATAAGCCTCGCTCCACTGTGCAACAAGCTGTTTTGATGAAGCTTGATGAAGAAGAATCTCCAACACATTTCAGACTCTGATACAGAAGCCAAAACAGCCGTCACTCACAGCATTACTGTTATTGGTGGAAAGAGTGGAAGGACCAAAGGTTATGTATATAATGTGTCGTGTCAGCTGATAGGTACAAAAAGATATAAATCAAGAACCAAAAGGAAGCCAAAAAACACCAATGGAAACACAATACCACTAAGAACCGCAGATCAAGGCATATTTTGAAACGCATTACAGTGATTTTACCACGGGTGAATGTGCGGTCAAAGCAGACTTCTACTCATTTCCATTAAAACACATGTGAATAAGGACAGTGGAAACACAAGCATATGTGTAGAAGTTATGTATTTTGAAAAAAAAAAAAAAAAAATTTGTATAGCGAAAAGATGTTTGACCAATAGAGTACCAATACCTTACAGATTAACCTCCTGGATTCATGCATTTGTTATTTATAACAAAGTTAATTATATGTAGCTTTGGAGTATTTCCACAAGGATGGGGAGAACACATGACCGCAGAGGCCTGGCCAGAGGCATGTGGTTGGATGGAGGTGCAGGTTTCCTGGCTGCGCTATAGACCAAGAACAGGTTCATGAGAATTAATTTGACAGCTCTAGGAAGAGATCTGAACACATTTCTGAAGGACGAAAGCCAGTTTGGCAGCAGAGTTTTATGGTCAAAACGGACAGATGCAGTCTGAGGTCAAAAAGTGATTTTTTTTTCTTCACTTTTCTTCTTCAGAATATCACCCTGTTACAAACATTAAAAGAATGCTCCAATTTCAATACAAGTTAAAGCTGCAGTAAATATCTTTTTGTGGTAAAAAAAAAAAAAAAAATCAGTTATTGAGCAAGTACATTAGTGTTGAAAACTCTTCCTAAACCTTACCCTGATTTGCAACGGCATGCTTCTAAAAATGATTAATAATTTGAGCTGTCGAGTCCTTCGCATGGTTACGTCACGTCTGTAAACAGAAAAAAGAAGACCCGGCTACTATATGGCGTGTGCTGAAGATGCAGTTGCTCGGAAAGACGGCACCTCTCATTGGTTTCATACGGATTACATAATCAGAGAAAATTGGTTTTCTCAATTTGAATTGGTTCACTTAAAAGTAGACATTTCAAGCATGTATTACTCTTATCTGTATGATCAAAAACGAAAGAGTAGCCTACTTTAATTTATTTTCTCTACAGTTCAAAGCTTCTTGTTTTTGACAACAGGTGATTCCCCAGATGTCAATGATGATCGCCATTTAGACCTTTCTAGATTAAAAGCAGCCATAGATGACAAGTTTAACCCTCTGCATATGACAGATCCACTCTAATGGGGTGATCACAGATTCATCCGCACAGAGCAGCAGTGCCGAAGCACAACCCACATTAAAAAAATAACTCTGAAAGTAACTAGCAATTTTATGTTTCAAACAGAGATGGCGATAGAGAGGGAAAAACAGCTTTAAGCTCTTAACAGTTGTATAACTACTACTAGTATAGTACAGCAGTAGTATATAGTTCATTAAACA